>NC_056527.1:71163274-71188923 GCF_019175285.1 Sceloporus undulatus | reverse complement strand
ACAGCAGCAGTGAGAACAAGGAGGTGGTGGTGGCAGGGAGGGAAGGTAAGAGGGAGGGAGGGAGTTAGGAAGGAGGGGGGAAAGAGGAGGGGAGGAGAGAGACTTTCGTCCCCAAAGGCGGCGCGCATGCACGCGCACCACCATTGGATAGAATGCGACTTCAGCATATGCAGATTTTGGCATACGCGGGGGGGGGGCCAGAACGGACCAATCATAAAGTTTTACTTATGGCGACCCTAAGACTTATCTTAAGGTTTTCTTGGCAAGTTACTTTAGAGAGGATTTGCCATTGCCATACTCTGAGGACTAAGTTAGACAAAATAATTTTCCTTGGTTTGCTAATAATGCAGGTTTCTGCTGTTGGTTTTTTTTGCTTGCTTCTCAAGCTGTCAAAAGCAAGCAAATTCCATATCATTTTTACAGTTCAGGACCATATAAAAATACGTAAATACAAATTATTACTGTTTTCTGAAAAACTTCAAATATGTCAAACAGTACTTTTATGCTAAGTCAAGTTGCATTCTAAGTTCCTAAAATAACAAACGTGACTTTCAGTCTGTAAAGCGTCCTAATACTGGATTTTTTTCCATTAAAAAAAGCTTTTAATTTTTTTCCAGAAATTTTTTTTAAAAATCTTCCCATGCCTTCAACATTTCTGGAAATTTTACATCTCTAATGTTTTAACTTTTTAAGCAGGTCATGCCCTTGGCTTTATACATACAGATGTATTTAGGAAGCCTGCTTTGGTAAGTGACAAAGCAGAATATTTTACTAGATTTATATCCTTCCCTTCCTTCAAGGAACTCAGGCCAGCAAATGTGATGATTCCATCTTTAATTTTAGAACTACCCCAGGAAGTAGACTGAGAAGTAGTGACTGAACCAAAGTACACAGCAAAATGGATGGCTGAATGTCTTTTCCAAATCCTAGTTCACTGGTCTGTAATTGTTACACCAGACTCCTTCAGACTGAATTGAGTAAAGTTGAAAAATTGAAATCAGTCAGTCCTTTTTCTTGCCTTTTTCTCATTGCCCTACCTGTAAAATAACTTAGCTACAACAGCACACTATAGTACTGGAATGTCTGATGAAAGCCAAACTCCTAATTCTTCCAGAAGGTTGTCTGATAATTGCTTTTTAAGAAAATAGGCCAATACATGAGAATAACTGAGAATAAGTATTAATTCTGACCATTTTAGTTTCTGTTGACCCTGTAGTTATGAATTTATTACTGTCATTTCCCCCCCGATATATGTATGTTGATAGCTTGGTTACTTTCTCTTCCAGGAACATGGACTCCATTTAATCCAGCAACTGTTAGATCTATCTTATGTAAGTGATATGCATGTTCTTGCTTTTTTTTTCACTCTTGGAAGCATTTTGATTTTTATGTTGAACTCATATAGGTTTATCAAAGATGTTCTGTCCTAAAATGTTCAGAATATGTCTGTGTAGAGAATAGAAAGTGTGTTTGGTTTAATACTGTTTGCTTTCTGTCTTCTCTCTTAAACCATTGCTCAAGGGTGGGAATAATGCAGTCTTTCAGATGTTGTTGGACTAGATGTGACAGCAATCCTAGCCAGCACAGCTAATGGTGAGAAATGCTGGGAGTTGTAGTTCAACAACATGTGAAGCAGAGCTTGAAAAGTTACTTTTCATAATAAATTCCTTGCATCACTCACTAAAGGACAGATTGTGGCAGAGATTTACTAATGTCAAAAATTAGAGTAAAATGAAAGAACACTAAATCAGCCATTGTGTAAAAACAATATGAAGAACATCCCCATAGAATTTAAAGATAATGTAAAAAATAGATTCACACTATTAAGCCTAATTAACTGGGGGAGAGAATAACTCTGAAGCCAGGGACATTGTCAGGGAGGGACTCAAAAAGACACTGTTTGCAGAAAAATGAAAGAGAAGTCTCAGTGGATGATAGGTGACATTCTTAAAGCAGTTAAGGAATAGATGAGAAGCAAAAGGGGAAAGAAAGAGGGTCAGAACAGAATGCAACTGTTCAGCAACTTGCATGGAGGGACAAAGGGAACTATAATAGTCAATGTAGAGAAATAGAATATGATACCAAACAAGGAAAAACAAGATCCGAGAAACCAAAGGGAAATTTAAGCCAGGAGACTACCATTAGGACAGAATATGTTGAAATGGAATGGTTTCAAGTGGCAAGGGTGTCAAGAAAGATTGCATTTTATCACCCTACCTGTTTAACTTGTACACTGAACATATCATACATAAAGCCGGATTAGACTTAGAGAAGGGAGGCATGCAAATTAGAGGAAAGAACATCAACAATTTAAGATATGCAAATTACACCACTCTATCATCAGAAAATAACAAAGACTTGGAACAGTTAATGAAGAAAGTGCAAAGGCAGGTTTACAGTTGAACATTAAGAAAACAAAAATAATGACCACAGATTTGCATAACTTTAAAGAAGATGTTAAAGACATTGAAGTAGTTCAACATTTTCCATAGCTTGGCTCAAACGGGGTGGAGATTGCAGTCAAGAAATCAGAAGAAGACTAGAATTTGGAAGGGAGCTGTAAAGGAAGTAGACAAGAACTTGAGATGGAAAGATAATTTTTTCTTCATTATCTCTGTGACTCACACAAATGGGCTATCCTGCTCCTGCACAGTGCCTCTTTCAAAATGGTTTACCGTACATTGTTCTGAAGTGTTTTGGTGGTAGCCCTGCCCACCTCTGGCTGTTTTATATAAGGGTTTCCCACCAAAACCACCAGTTCCTTTTCATCTACTGCTGCAGCTGCTTCCAGAGGAACTATGTTCACATTTATTGACCAGCAATAGGAATTCTTCATACTTTGTCAGTGCTGGCTGCAAGACCACGTTAGCCCTCTGGGCACTTCAATCTTGCCGGCATCTTTCAACAAGTGCGTCAAATGTGGCATCAAAATCCTAGGATGGGTGGGATGTAATGATGCCTCCAGTGCTTGGGTGAATCCTACGTAGTCACTTTCTGCTCTCGTTGCTCTGACTTCATGCCGCAAGCAAGAGGCAAGAGAGAGTTTCATCTCAAAACTCTCCTGTATGAACAGGCCCAAATAACAGTTTCACCCTCTCTTGTCAAGGCTTCTGCCTCCTGTACCATCATTGCATCACCATTGTCAACATCACTCTCGGTCCTCTTATCGCTCAACATCAAGATCTGGCTCTGATTCATCCTCTTCCTACTGAGGATACCCTCAACACCAATACTACTGGCATTCTCAACATGGCAGTGGTCAAGGCCATAGATGTCTTGACCAGCACATAGAGAGGATCTTGGTCACCTTCCCATTATTCAGATTCTCAGAACTCGACCTGCGATGGTTGTGGCAATATACTTGCCACTATAAGAACAAGGCTTACACAAATTATCGTTCTAGACACAAATGATACCATTCTGAGTGTAAAGCACAGACAGTCATTCTTGCTTCAATTTGGCAGAGTACAAGGGTAAAGGAGCAAATCTCTCGGGAGGTTGCCTCATTCCCCCAATCAAGAACCTGTGTTGTCCCAAACCATGCGTGTTGAAGAAGTAGCCATGAATGGTAAGGAAAAGATCCTGCCCTCTGCCTCTACTGCGGTGGCTTCGGAGAGGTCTACTGCAGTAGATCAAGCTGTACATGCTCTGACCATATCTGCTACATAGGATTCAGGTTCAGACTCAGATTCAGTGATTGTTCCAACAAGGAAATCGCCACCCAGCTCCTTCAGTGACATGAACCTTCTTCTACTGACAACTTCAAGGCACTTGTTAACCAAATGCTAAGCATGTGTAAATCTCTGGGCATTCCAGTGCTACAGCAACACACACCAATAGAAAACCAGGTATTGCACTGTGTTCAAGCACAGGCCACATTTCCGGAAGCTCTGCTACTCCTTCCCTGTTTGATATAAGTAATTTGGAAATTGTGGACAACTCCTTCCTTGATCTCATTGACTTCGAGCAAACTGGAAACACTCTACCCTGTCAATGACTCTAGCATTTCTTCTCTGTGGCCTCCATTCTTACCACCACTGCAGTCCAGCAGCAGAAATGTATTGCTATGGGCCATCACTGCTCTATTCATCTTTTCTACCCCTGCTGCTGCTACTGCTGTTTCCTCCAGCCAGCAAAGTTGATCAATAGCTGAGTCACCACCATCCTCTTTGCTTCCATTTCTTTCAGCCAGCAAAGTTGAGCCAGGTGAAACAGTGGGAGGATGGATAAAAATATCTTCCTGTACACTGAGCTGCCATGGCGCACAGTTTGGGAACAACTGGCCTAGACACTATTCCTGCTAGGTGAATTTGAAATTGGTTATATGCTCATAGGGTGGTGGGCTCACTATCTTTGGAGTCATTTAAACAGAAGATGGGCATCTTTTCAGGTGTGCTTGCTTGTGTATTCCTTTATGATTGGACTAAATGTTCCTTGTGTTCCCTTCCAACTCTGTGATTCTGTGATTTTACTGGTTATATATACCTGATGTTTTACACCATTATATGTCATTTTTATAAACAATAAATGTATGCAATCTGTTTGATAACCTCAGAGTATAATAAAGAAATAACGTAGCTTTCTGTATGTTAAATGTATTAATATTTGGGTTGTTTGTTTCAGCCATGTTTGACAGAGAGAACAAAGGTGGTGTGAACTTCAATGAATTCACTGGAGTCTGGAAATACATCTCCGACTGGCAGAATGTGTTTCGCACATATGACAGAGACAATTCTGGACTGATTGACAAACATGAACTAAAGCAAGCACTAACAGGTTTTGGTAATTCATTTGCAATTATAGTTGACCATGCATGGCAGGCTGATCTAGAAAATTGGACCATATCATATTTTGGAATATTCTAAGATACAAATGTGGAAATGAGCTTACTGTTCCCATTGTGTTTTTTCAAAGAATCCACTGAAAATAATACTCTGAAAAGCTTATATTGTTCTGAATTTTTTACTCAAAAATAACATACAGGGAGAAACATTTGTTAGATCTTTGTTTTTAGAAATACATGCAGTTTAAGTAAATGGTGTTATGCCAGCATTAAGTTTTTAAATTAACGTTTTTAGGGAACTGGTTTCATTATAACCAAGAGACAACTTGAGAAAGCTTTTATTTCAAGAATTCCTGAGAGAATTCCACTGTTCAACTAATGCATTTACTAATGCACAGTAGTCAGAGTGAGTTGTGTGAAAGCCCTTGAAAAATTGTAGGTTTAAGCATGCATTATGGCCTGCATAATTAAGCATGCATAATCTATGATTCTACGATTATCACCAATAGATATTTTCTGTTCTTTTTTCCTGTGGAATGTAAAAACCTAGGAAGTTAAACCATTGAGGATATCGGTTTAGTTTCAATTGCTTTACAATTAAATTTCTGATTTAGATTATTTTAAAAAGATGTGTTTATAAAGCAATGTGGTAGACCACAGAACTGTATTGAAGCATTTGACTGGTAGTTGAGGCCCTGGGTTAGCTCTGTTTACCCAGGCTGATACTGGATTCTGTTGGAGAGGAAAATTGTTGAATGGATTTTCTGTGAGTTGTGCCTTGCCTGAGCACCAAAGTTTACCTAGCTCTGATACATTCCTGTGGATTCTTCTTTAACTTGACCCACCATTGTGATTTTGCTTCCCAACTTAACTAGGTGCCTATGGCTCAGCCCTGATATTGTTGTAAGTACTGTACATGAAAGTGCTTAGTGAAGCTAGTAGTAGTATGACTGCCATATAAGAGTGGCCAAGCATTTTGTTCTTTGAAGCACACTTTGGGTCAGTAATAGGTGGAGAATGCATACAAAAAAGTTCTCCTCAATCTCCTCTCAACACAGTGGAAGTGTTGGGTTGGGAGGCAAAAATTTTCAGATCTGGCTGGCCCCAGGAGTCTTAAAATTGATGGAATTTAAGAAACATGAAAGACCTGCTTAGATTATTGGCTTCTATGTTGTGGGCACCTGTTAGATGGAGAGAGATGGAGAGTAGTAAAGTGAATTTTGTAGATTATTTGCTCCCCATTCTGTCATAGTAGAATTCTGCCACATTGTAATTTTCAACTTGTATATTTCTAAGTTCTCTTATCCACAGAATAGAGGCCACTGTTTAAAAAGGAATCAGGAAGACCTTGTTCAGACTGAGCAGATTTAGTGTAGGATTTAAACTTTTGTTTATTTTTTTTTAATTTATGATAATCTTTATTAATTCAGTACAAATAAAAAGGTGCTAACTTTTGCTTAAAGTCTGATGATAAGAACAGGATATTACATTCCAGGACCTAGCCATTTATCTAGAGGAGAATTCTGAGTAACAAATCTGTTAAATTTACATATTGTCCTTTAAGATAGCTAGCAGTATCTTATTCAAATTTTTTCAAATAAAAACAAAATGCAACACAACAAAAAATGACTCACATTTATTAATTCATTTACTTATAGGGCTTATATTCCATGTTTCTCCCACAATGGGATTCAAGGCAGATTACAATAATTTAAAAAAGACAAAAGTAAAAATACTGATTGCAAAAGTTAAAAAAAATAATTAAAACAAAAATTAAAAAGACATATTTAAAACCAGTAAAAACCATAAAGCATTTACAGCACACAGCACAACAGAAGTAAAATTCATGCACCAAAATCTTGCCTACATAAAAATGTCTTAAGCTGCCAGTGAAATGACAACTGGTAGGGGGGGCAGACCTGACCTCCTGAGGAAAGGAGTTCCACAGTCTGGGAGCAGTCATGGAGAAGGCTCTCCCCTGAGTCCTCACCAACCCCATCGGTGAAGGTGGGAAGAATGAGAGAAAGCCCTCACTACTAATCTTAATGCTTGGGATGGATTGTATATTCCTTTAAACAGCAATGATGATGTACTGGCTGACCTTAGTTCAGAAATCTAAGCCTCAGTATGAAAACAGTAAAACTTCATTTGAAAAACTAAAGTGGTTTGCAGGATGGTAGTGTTGCTAGTACTAAAGCAGTTTACAGTTACACAGTATATTAAAGCGCAGAACAATTCAATCTCTTTTGCATGCTCAAATCCTATTCCCTTCCATTCCAAAACATCCTCATGCCAGGACAACACCCTCACCCCTGTCTCTCTCTGTACCAGTCTATGGAGAAGCTCTGGCAAATGGAATGTTCAGAGTATCCAATCAGGGATAGGCTGCAAAGCCATGGGGGCCTGCCTCATGAGTGGATATAAAAAAGAGGAGGATCCGTTAAAGAGGCTAGAGCTGAGTATGTCAAGCCTTGCTGAGGCAGGAGGGTGTTTTAGAACTGCCAGGAAGTGCAGTTAGGAATAAGGTTTAACCTGGATGGGATTCAGACTCCCAGAAAAAGAACTTTAAAAGGACAAGAGAAGTCCAGTGATATTAAACGAGTGTGTTCTATGTTAATCAAGTCAGTAAGGGAACTTAAACATAGTAAATTTGTAACAACTGAAGTAATATGTGTACTGTAACCACAAGCTTGAGAACCAACTACTAAGATACTACCATACGTTCTGCATGTAAACAAAAGTTATTTTTTTAGTGTGTTTACTAAGGTGAACTAAGAGTGGTCTGAAGTAATTTATAGATAACATCAAACATGCTACCAAGAGTAATAAGAACAATTAATAATAAAGTTAGTGAGAGGACCAAGGGATAGGAAGATAGTTCTGAAGGAAAAGAAGCCTCAAACTGTTTAGGATCAGGTAGGGGAAGAAACCTGTGTATCCCATTGGTCATCACATAATTTGGACCCAGTGTGGTGGGATCCAAGCACAGTGTGAGGGGATCTGAGATCTAGTATGAGAGATCTAAGAGATCCTGCAGTGTCACACAGGCATTCTCACAGGACTGACCTTGGTAGGTCTCGGAATTGTTACTTCCCCTTCATATCTGCTCATTAACCAACTTCCAAAGATAACCATTATTTCCAGCAACACCATGGGTATGACATAACCCATCATCTGTTAATACAAAGCAAGTATAGCCAAAGTTATTAGCAAGTATGGCAGGAATTCTGAGGGACTCTGATGCTGACAGCAGCCCAGTATTAAATTCCAGAGGGCTGGGAACAGGCAAAGCTTGCATAGTAGGTTCAACTGTACCAGCACACTCCTGGCAACCACAAAACCCTAGACATGAAAATTTGGGGCTGAATCCCTGTTCCCTGTTCCCTGTTCTGCCTTTCAAATAACCTGAAGCATCTCTGTCTCAGTAGTTGGATTATGCTTCTGTTTCCCTCATCCACATGAGATGCAGATCTTTAAATGAAATAACTTCCTTGGATTTAAATAGGAAAGAAGAAAATTGAATATCAGCATACCAGTGACACTAAGCTTCAAAATTCTGATTGACCTCTTTCAGCAGCTTCATATACATATGTCAGATAGTTAAAAGGAACAAGTTCAAATACTGTGAATGAATCTAGGCCCATGGTGGCGAACCAGGATTTCCAAGTTCTAGTCATGTGATAGCGAACCTACTGAGTGCCCAAACTGAAAGGCGTTCCCATGCCAAGTGTTAGCTGGTGCCGGGTCTTCCAGGAGTGGGACATCTGCATTCTTGGGGTGGGACTTCTCTGGAGACAATATCACGGCAGGGTGGGGGAGAGGAAGAACAGGTGTGTGACCCTGTTCCTCCTCTTCCCCCACCCTCCCGTGCCTTTAACTCCTTTAACTGTCTCTGGGCATGGGAGGGCGGGGAAGAGGAGCAACAGGTGTGCCATATGTCTCTCCATGTGCCTTCAGAGATGGCTTTGCCTGTCAGAGGGCACACATGCCATAGGTTCATCGCCATGATTCTAATCCATCAGTGATAGTCACTGTCCACTGTATTACACTATGTTAACAAAAGAGCATATTAGCCATGATTTGAGGGACTTGTTTTCCATCTTAATTGATGTTCATAAACCTGATTTATGTGTCTGATTTTTTTTAGAAATTAGTAGCATTTTGTAAAGAACTACTTGTTCTTTATTTTCAACTTTTTGTAGTTTCATTAAAGTTATGTATCTGAAATTTACATATATTGTACTTTCTACATTTGTCTTGCTTGTGTAGGTTTCTTCCCATTTCTTAATTGTGTGAATTTTCTATAAATTGTCATATTGCTTGATAACTCCAGAGTACTGCAAACTCAAGCACGGTGGCACCTTAAAGACTATGAAATTTTATGACATTTGGTGTAAGCTTTTGTGGATTCCAGCCCCCTTCATCAGGCGCCTGGAGGTTTGTCTTAGCTAGCAGTTATACCTGTAATGTAACTGACTCTTAAAGAGTAATTTCCTTTGTTGATTAATGCTTTTGATTCTATTAAGGTTATCGGCTGTCTGACCAATTCTATGATCTCCTTATTCAGAAGTTTGACAGACAAAGAAGAGGACAAGTGGCCTTTGATGACTTCATTCAATGCTGTGTTGTCTTGCAGGTAATAAACTGGGATGAGTGCTTAAGACAAGGATTTCCAATCTTTTTGGATAAGTGGACACAACTGAAATTGAGAAAATATTATAGCCACTCTCAGATAACTACCAGCAAGTATTGAAATGTTGTGGTGGCACAGAGTCACAAAAGCACTTTTTACAGAAAAATATATTGCTGTTGCTAAAATACAAGCCCAAGAATTTGAATACAACTATCTCCTTTAATATTGCCCTCCCAAATTTCTGTCTGCCTACACTCCTAACAAACTAAAGCTATTTACTCATCACCGAAATCTCCACTACTTCTTAGGATCCTGGCCTTCCTTCTGGGCAGGAATGCTTCACATACAGATCTCTCCCCTGCCCCCCACTAGTTTCCCTAATCACTCATTTTGTTCTTAGCAGCTTTACCACTTCCATTGTTACCCCAGTGTCCACTTCTACCATCTCCTAATGGGTCCTCTTAACCAAGAGTGACCAAATATGAGGAGTCCAAGGAGCAGTTTTCTGCCCCAGGTTCCTGCAAGGGGCACAAGGTGTGGAGAAAGATGAAAAAGCCAAAACTAAATGTGGCTAGAGGACTGATTAGGCTTTTGAACAACAGCTGTTTTATGTCAAACAGTGAAGAGGTGCCCTACCACTTATTTAAAAGTTAAATCGCTGCTCCAGAGTCTTCCAGAAGAGGCAGTCTAACAATATTTTAGCCTGAAAATTTGTAATCTGTGCAGGTTGAAGATCACATGCATCTTCAGGGTTACACTTTGCCCACCCTTACTCTTATGTGACCAACAGAGGAAATGTGAAGCATACACCAGATAAAGAAAGGAAGAATATTGGTTACCATTTCTTATGTGAAAATTGTTTTGTTTCAGACATGCAGAATGAAAATAGGGCACAGTCGCTATTTCTAGAACAGTTCAACAAGACACCAAAGGCCTGATTCTGCTCACTCATGGCTATAGCTTTCAGTTGACTTCAGTGATAAACTACAGTGGGCCCTTATTATCTGCTAGAGGTTATCCCAGGACCCCCCATGGATAATAAAATCCATGCATGTTCAAGTCCCATTAAGTACAATGGAATAGTAAAATGGTGTCCCTTATATAATATGGCAAAATTAAGGTTTGCTTTTTGGAATTTATATATTTTCAAAATATTTCCAAGCCATGGATGTTTGTATCCAGGGATAAAAAATATGTGGATACGGAGGGCTGACTGTATACTAATCTGAGTAACTAAACATTCATTATTGTTTCTCAATGTACAGATTTTACTGGTAGAACTGATCAGTTTTGCCTGTAAGAAAATAACAAGAGTCTTTTTGTTTTTAGAAATGGACTGATGTCTTCAGACGATATGATACTGATCAAGATGGCTGGATACAAGTGTCTTATGAACAGTACCTTTCCATGGTGTTCAGTGTTGTATGATAGTAAACAATCACTGCAATATGGACTAGAGTTGACAACTTAAATATCAAAACAGAAATGGGCAATTTTTCATCCCCATGTATTGTATAGGAGAGGGTTAATTGTGCATTACTTTTTTAAAAGATGTTACCAATTATGGCCCTAGCACTTGCTACTAAATAATTCAGTACTGCATTGTGTAGTTTACATTGCTGGAAGTATAACATTTAAATGCCAAACAGTACAGTTGCTTCTCATTCAAATGAACACTATTGCATGTGCCTTTAAAAAAAACAAAAAAATACTTATTAAAAATAACAGTGCCCTAATTGTAACCTGTGTCTTCCAAGCAAAAATTCTTTAGTTTTTTGCTGGGCTGTAGTGACATACTTGTTTGCTTAGGCTGTATCTGCTAATATGTTAAAGATGCATATCTTCCTTGTGAGAATAATTCATCCATAAACACAGAGTGCTCAGTAATTCCTCTCATTCCAATCTTTGGCTACAACTTTAGCTGTAACACTGAAGTGCAGTAAGTCTCCATATTTTCTACAGATCGGAATTCCCATTCCTTACCAATGACTATGCAACCTAAGGCTGCTGGGAAATGTAGTTCAAAACCATGAAGAGTCAAACAAACTGGTATAGTGCACTCATATGAAGATTGTTCAAGCTCATCCATTCCATCAAACCCTTGCAGGCTTCAAAGGCAGATTGAGGTTAGGTACTTTGGTTCTAGGCTTCCAGTAACTTCCATACTGCGGCATGAACTGTCCTATTAAACTGGGGGTGGTGCATTAAGTGGCCAAAAGTATAATATGTGCTACCCTTCCCTTATTTGTATTGTTTGTCCAAAACCTGGATGTGCCAACACCTTGCAGAAATTTTTATCACCACTCCACTGTCTTTTCCATATTTTGTTGTGTTACAACCTAGAATTAGATTTAACTGCCATTGTTACTATTTGATATACACAAGATACTCAACACCAAAGGAACAAACTGTGGCACAAGTGTTAAGTAAACAATAACACTGGCACTTGGTTGCATCAGCACTCGCCAGTTCTCTGGTGCACATATAACTGACTTGCTTCCATAAGGCATATAAGTAATTGACAAGAACCCTCCAGGTTCTGGAAGTCCCCTAACTATGTTGGGGAGCATATCTGAACAAATAGCATCATTGGCCCAGTACAAACCGCAGAAAAGGGGCGATCCGCAGCCGCCCCTTTATGCGGTAGATTGGGGCCAGGGCAGCCTCACTGGCAGCCCAGAGGCCCCAACCTAGCACTTTTCCAGGCCTAGAAAGAGGTGTCCGTGGGGCTTCATGCCCCCAGACACCCCGACAAGCGCGGAGAAGAGGAGAAAGGGGCCACCCTTAGCATCGCTGGTGTGGCCATCCGCAACGCTGAAAGGGCGCCCAGAGCGCCCTGCAGAATCGCAGTGATGTCACGCACGCGCTGGTCCGTGTCGAGGCGGTGCACGCATGAAGTCACCATCCCACACTGTATATGGATGACGCACTTCCAAAATGGTGCCGTCTATATGAACTAGGGCTGGGGAGCGTGCGGTTGCTGTGCGGTCCCCAGCCCTAATTTTGGCCCAAGTATGGCACCTCCCTGACATCTGTATCAGGCCATTAACAGCCAGAACCTACCAAAATGAGTTCAGAATAAAGTCATAAGTCAGAAACTATTCAAAGGCACAGAACAACATTGGGAAAGTTTCTCTGATTTGATAAAGCCAAAATGGTTCAATGCCAATTCTTAATTCAAAATGATAACACAACAAAATGAGAACATGGGGGGGGGGTTTAAATACATTTGTAAGGTACTGTACCTGATAAAAATGTTTGTTGCCATGTAAATGCAAGTTGGACCATTTCAAAGAATTGTCTTCTTTATTTTGAGATCCATTAAGAAGAAATGGAAGAAGAAAATTGTGTAAAAAAGTGCTTACTTGAAGTTGCATGTGCTAATTTACATAAAAAATGTTCATAAATACATAATCGACAGCCTTTTATTGATGTCATTTATGTAAAACAAACACAAATTTTCTATTAAATATTACTATACAAACTTTCTCCCATCCTCCAGATTTCATAGTGAAAAATAAAGAAATCATATTACATATCCAGAACCACTTGTCCTTGCTTTGAATCATATACTTTATTATGTTCTCCATGAGTGGAGGTTAACAAAAGATCACCAGGATGGAATGGGACAGGATTACAGTTAGGAGAATTTTAGGCAATACAGTTGGCTATTAGCTTTGTTTCAGAGATTGCAAGTACTGATACACTGCATACTAACTCCATGGTACAGAGAGAAGCAAGGAAAAATATTCACATTCTGGAAAAAAATTTCTGAGTAGAAACTAACATATTTGCAGTTGAATGTTAAGTTTATAAGTAGGAATAGTGAATGGTGGCCTTTCAAAGGATTTGCAATTTTTTGCTCTGTATTAAAACATGAAGAGTTTCAGTACTTCTACGTTTCAGAAATCAATGCTGTTGATTCTTTGTTTCTGCAACAAGATCTCAGCTTGAGTCACTTCTACTTCATTGGATTCTTAGTTCATTTCACTCAAAGTTTGAGCAAATGCATGAATATCAATGTCTAGGGGAGAAGAAAAATCATGTCAGCTAAATGTTGGTTTAAAATAAACTAACATATAAGCTATATAACTGAATATTAACATTAGGATTGTCCAGGCCATTCTATTTCCAAATTCTATGTATGGTTGTGAAGGATGGATAGTGAAGCAAATTATATGAAAAAAATCAACTCATTTGAAATGTAATGCTGGAGAAGATACCACAGACTGCTAAAAAGATGCGTCACAGAGTAAATCAATATGAACTCACACTGGAGGCCATTTGTCTAAACTGAAATTACTGTATTTTGGCTATATCATGAGAATATATGACACACTAGAAAAGATAATGCTTGGTAAAACAGAAGGCAGTAGGAAAAGAGGAAGACTTCACTGCATATGGATGGACTCAAGGAAGTCGCAGCCCTAAGTCTCCGAGACCTCCACTGGGCTCATGATGATGGGCCAAAAGTTGAACTGACCTGATAGTAATTGACAACAAAGCAAATTCCAGAACACTGTGATAATACAGTGCACCTGTGCTATAGGCAGATGCCCCATACAGTTTCCTGCTTACTCGGAAGCCGCACGGTGAGAGAAAATGGTGTACCCGCAGCACGCACGCTCTTCTGTACTGCAAGCACAAGCCCCATTCAATTGAATAGGGACTTGAGCATGCACATTTTTTGGCTGGGGGGGGTCTGGAATGGATCCCTCATATAAGCCAAGGGACCACTGTAAATCTAAGAAAAGGAGTGAGATAGTTTTCTGGTCTAGTGGGCTACAAGTAGCATTAAGTCGTGGCGTGGCAGTCATACTTATGTGCAGATAGTCGGATGGCATTACTGAAGGACACTAGTCCCAACTCCCAGCAATTAAAGAGAGATTAGAATTTTCCCATGTTTAACAGGTAGGTATTTGCAATTCTGAAGCAGTATGAGGAGTAATTCATACAATGGCACTTGAAAATGTCCACTATGTGGATAATTTCAACTTCCTTTCCAGTTTTCAAACCATCACACCAGGAAGGAAGCAAGCATAATTTTAAGATAAAATGCTGCTTACATTTTAAAAAATGCACTGCTAACACTATTACTAAAAATACTGTATTTCCAAAAATAACTTTTATAATGTATTGAGCCTTTTTTCTAATGCATATGAATTCTAGGATTTTTGCCACCTCTGTAACTGCCCAAACAGCAGTATGTATTTCCTTAATTTTCACTGACCAGCAATAATCTGTAGTGCCCAGAAAAAAAAGGGGGGGAGGCTATTGTGACACTAATTCTGCTGGATTCTTGTTCATGTTCTTAGTGGGTAGCCTATAGCAAGTCATACCATAATTTTCTGACCATACGCAGAATCTTCTCTAAGATAGGCAGTCTAAGCTCAATGTAACTCTCCATATTCCTCTGCATTAACCTGATCAAGACTTGAAGATTAAATACTTCATGCACTTACTTTGAAGATCTGGATAATAGGGTACCAGCTGTTGAATCATGTTAGCCAATGTTGCTGCATCATTTCCTTGAAGTTGGCTCATAATATCAGCAATAAGGTTAGTTTTACTTCCACACCCTGCATTATTATAAATTTGTGTGTTTTGCTGCTGGTTCAGACTGCCACCAGGAAAGGGTGTATAGGATGCCACATCATCATCGAGGACAGGTTTTGGGTAGTCAGCTTGTTGTTCCCAGTCAAGTCCACTGCTTTCAAAAGAAGATGAAGATGCAGGCAGATTACTATTGTCAGGCCCATCATGATACCATGAGGGATGTTTTTGTAAAGCATAACTTGCCTGGTATGTTCTTGGTGGAGAGTATGAGATGGGAGTAAAAGAAGATGCTCTTAAATCATGTGAAGTCCTAAAACCGCCCCAGTTTCTTAGCCTATTATCTGCTATTCTGTTACTGGGTACTTGACTTCCATCTTGGTAATGTTTTAAGTAACTATTCTGGGATGTTTTTAAGTAGGGAGTCTTTTCTTTAACTGTTGCAAACTGGAAATTAGCAGAAACAGATTGGTTGAATTGCTTCATCCACTCAATTCCAGTACCAAAGCCGCCTGGCTGAAGCGCAAGTGAACTCTCAAGAGTATACATTGTTGCAAGATCTTTACAATTTAGGCCATATGAAGAGGCTTTCTCTCTCATTTGGTAAGCATAGGAGTTGGTAGGGGTGGATGAAATATTTGGTGCATGCTGCAATTGTGCGAGTCCTTTCGTCAGGCACCCATGATTCCAACTGTCTCCTAGGGAAAAAAATACAAAGTTTAAAAGGCTACTGCTATATGTTTACTGATGCTTTTTCAGAATTCCTGGAAAGCCCAAAAAAATATTTTCCAAAGGTACAGAGGTGGCGTCATTCTGTTTCGGCAAGAATTTATACTGGATCTGCCTACTCTGATGCAACTTTATTGGAAGCAACAACACTACATGCAGTAGAATTAGAATCCCCGGTGGAGTTTGATTTCAAGTAAGAGGACAGAAGGCCACAACAGTGAGGTCACAGATATTACAGCCTCCTCTGGGTATCTAAGCACTTTGATACCTGGGCCTCATGGAAGATTTTAAAAAGAAAAGGAATTCTCACATTTCTCTCAGGGCAGAGCTGTGGCCCTTCCACTAAGGTATTTTGCTTTATGTCAGGGTGCAGTGTTTTGAAGCCGTTTTTAACAGTCTGGAGCAATGTGGCAAAAAATCAATGTGCATAAATCTAAAGTGGGAGGGTCTGGAGGCTTCAAGACCTTGAGGACTGCATGCAGCCTACATTCTTCCTAGTCCATCATAGGACACTGACCATCTGCATATTTAAATTACAATATTCATAATTTCATAGAATCGCAGAGTTGGAAGAAACCACAAGGGCCACTGAGTCCAACACTCTGCCAAGCAGGAACACTAATAAAAGCACCCTTAACAGATGGCCATCCAGCCTGTTTAAAATCTCCAAAAAAAGAGACTCCACCACCATCCGAGGCAACATATTTCACTGTTGAATGTCTCTGACCATCAGGAAGTTCCTCCTGAGATTTAGGTGGAATCCCTTTTCCTTTAGTTTGAATCCATTGCTCCTTGTCCTAGTCTCTGAAGCAGAGTATAGTGCCACTATCATTTCCCTTGATCTAGATACTATACACCTATTGATTCAACAAAGGATCCGGTTGGCTTTCTTGGCTGCTGCATCACACTGCTGATTCATGTTCAGCTTGTGGTCTACTAAGACTCCTAGATCCCTTTCATATACACTGCTCTCTAGCCAGGTGTCTCCCATCCTACAGTATATTTGTGCATTTCATTTTTTTCTGCCTTATATTTCTCCCTGTTTAAATTCATCTTGTTAGCTTTAGGCCAGCCCTCTACCTGTCATGGTCATTTTCAATTTTAATCCTGCCCTCTAGGGTATTAGTAACCCCTCCCAGTTTGGTTGAACATGTGGCAAAACAGCAAAACTGACAGTGGAAGAACCAAGTATCTTCCTTGGATAGCAATGGAAGGACAGATTGCATTCCTGTAACTAATTCTTTGAATGCTCATCTGTTAACTCACACCCTTCTAAAGCATTACATAAGCACTTTGATAATAGCCCCCCCCCCCTCCAGCAGTCATTTATATGGGGCTTACCACCAGAACCAACAGTTCCATGGACACAATGCAGAAATCCATAGAACAACCAGAACATGAGGGAAAGATGGGACAGGGTTCTGAGAGTTCACATATGACAACCAAAAGAACTACAGTAACAGGTATGCAAGCTGTCCTCCTTCATGGTCTCTGTGATTCACACAAATGGGAGATTAGCAAGCTATACAAGCAGGAGGTGGACATGTAACTGCAAACAAGTCAAATATTTACTGAGTCTTAAATGAATTGCAAAAAAAAACAACAACCCTGAAACATAAGCATAATGCTGCCCACCCATACAAGGCTATAACATATATAGTTTTCATAGAATCGTAGAGTTGGAAGAGACCGCAAGGGCCATCCAGTCCAACCCCCTGCCATGCAGGAAATCACAATCAAAGTATCCCCAACAGATGGCCATCCAGCCTCTGTTTGAAGACCTCTAAGGAAGGAGACTCCACCATACTCTGAGGGAGTGTGTTCCACTGTCTAACAGCCCTTACTGTCAGGAAGTTCCTCCTAATGTTGAGGTGGAATCTCTTCCTGGAGCTTGCATCCAATGCTCTGGGTCCTCTTCTCTGGAGCAGCAGAAAACAAGCTTGCTCCCTCCTCAATTTGACATCCCTTCAAGTATTTAAACAGGGCTATAATATCACCTCTTAACCTTCTAATACCAGCCACAGCTCAGGCTTAACAGACTTGCATCCTTTTGAGGTTGCTAAAATGAGTACCCAGCTTGTTAATAATGTATCTGTCTCTGAGATAAATTATTAAGCTTTCTCTGACAATTTATCTTTTTCTGAGTTCTATTCTTAATACAGATATGACAGTTCCAACAGTTTTAATACAATTTTTTTAAAAATACAAAACAAGAAAATTAACTTAATGCTGTGTGATTCTATTACCTGTCTGTGGACTCCTCTGTGACTGCTAGTAATTTGTGTTTGTGTGTGTAAAAAAAAGAGCAGAAGGGATATAGCAGATGGGGATGTTTTCTTGGGGGAAGGGCTGACCCAATTTAGTTATAAGAAAGAGACCACAAATATAGTCAGCTCTCCTCTTCTATGGACTTGTCATCCATTGATTGGAACATCCACAGATAGCCGCACCCTGTTCTCCCCAATGGTGGCATGTGCATGTGGTTACACGCACATCACAACACTACTGGGAAGAAGAGGACATGATGTCCCACAGATTTGGCTATCTGGAGGGGTCTGGAATGGAACCCTGCAGCTACAAAGAGCCAACTGTATCACTTTGGTAGTGATATGTTAAACACATCTATTACCAGACTAAAAAAAACATGAGTGAATTGTGGTATCTCCAGGCCTATACCTGGTTTATCTTCATGTACAATTTAAAACAAAAAACAACCCTATAAATCTTTAAATGCAAGCAATTGAAAAACTAGTATTCAAACATTTCTCTCCATTATCGTTACACTGAAGACAACTCAAAATACCTGGATGATCCTGGTAGTATTCAGATGCCTTGATGGATTTATGCTGATTGGTATTTCGCATTCCTTGTTTCATCAGTGGTGGTAGGCTTTTAATGTGCTTGAGCTACAAGGAAAAAAAATAAACCTTACTGCATTGTGTGTTATCCCCCTCCCCAAACATGAATATTTTCAAAACCAGATTCTTCTGGGGAAGAATCGTGAATCTCTTGTGGGAAACTCCATGAGTTTCACTGGCCTGTTACAGACTGCCAAAATAAAGCTGCTTCGGGTCTCTTTGGAGGTATGCTGTTTAAATGATGCATGCATCCTAACAATCCAGAAGCTGCACCAAAGCTGCACTCCAGTGCTTGGGAATGGAGTGTGGCTTTGGCGCGACCTCCAGACTGTTAGGACCCATGCATCATTTAAATAGCATACCTCCAAAGAGACCCGAAGCAGCTTTATTTTGGCAGTCTGTAACAGGCCACTGTTTATCATTTTAAGGTCAATCTGCCTAATACAAACTTTGATAGAGAAAGCACAAGATAACCAGCCATCTACAACTCTCAGGACCTGAAATGAAAAGAAGTATCCCAAGAATAACAAAGTGTTTGGGGACAACACCTTTAGAGTTCTACATTTTAAAAATTTTGTTCATCCTTTGGCTATAGCATACTAAGTTATATATCTATAACATTAATCCCTTTGGAGGGTTTTAAACAGAAGTGGGTGCTTTCATGGCAGGGGGTTAGAATGGATGGCCCTAGGGGTCTCTTCCAACTAAGTTTTTATGGCTTGGGAATAGCTTAATAATGCCATTTACTCCCCTGGAAATAAACCTCTGAGTTGAAATAATGAAGTTAGAAGGTATGGTTCAGAAATGGGAAAAAAAGATGGATGTAAGCAGTTCACGTTTGTTTGAAACAACTTAATCTTTTGACTGATGAAGCAGGCTCAGAAAAATAAGAAAAAAAGATAAGCAGTGTCAGCCTTGGTTAGTATTTGGACAGAAGACCGCCAAGGAATACCAGGTGCTACAGACTATTTCAGAAGAAGGAACTGGCCAAACCACCTCTGAGTATTCCTTGCCTAAAAGAAAAGCCTATGGAGGGGGGGGGGGGGCTAGAGAGCCTAGAGAAGAGATAGTTAAGAGATGATATTATAGCCCTGTTAAAATATTTGAAGGGGTGTCATATTGAGGATGGAGCAAGCTTGTTTTCTGCAACTCCAGAGACTAGGACCAAAGCAATTGATTCAAACTACAGTACAGGAAAAGAGATTCCTTTTCAACATCAAGACAAACTTTCTAATGGTCAAGGCTGTTTGACAGTGTAATATGCTGCCTGAGAGTGTGGGGGAGTCTCTTTCTTTGGAGGTTTTTAAACAGAGGCTGGATGGTCTTCTAATGGGTGTGTTTTGATTCTGTGTTCCTCCCTGGCAGATTTGGACTGGATGGCCCAGTGGTCTCTTCCAACTTTATGATTCTATCATTCTAAGCATTGATTTGGGGGAGTGAATAGTTATGAAAACAACAAGTGCCACTGCAGTTTTGTTTACTTAAATTTTGTGGCACAATACATATATTTTGCACTTTCACTGTGTTGGGTTGCTAGTATGTATCAAGTGGTATCTATGCCACATAAATCCATTTCAGTTCAAAATTGTAACATAACAAAATGTGGTAACATGTGGGGAGGGGTGAATACTTCAGAAAGACATTACGGTTTGTGAAATACAATAAATCATACAGTAAAACATATATGTGATACAATATGGTTTCATTTACTTACAGTTGCTTTCTTTTCACAAAAGGCCTTCAGAGCTTCTGACAAAGACTGTGCAATGGTTATTACTAGAGCAGCTTCTTTATCTGATGTTATCTCAAAGTCTTCCTGTCAATGTTTAAAAAAACAGTTAAGAATTAAATATTGCAATAGTAAAACCCATTTCCAGCTGCATGCATTTCTATAAACCATTTGTTCTTCCTAATGCCTGTTCTGTACTTAACACTGAAATTATTTTGTGACAAGCCATGCCACCACAACAGCCATTTTAAGACATAGCCACACTTTATTGAAATAGCAAATGTATCCATAACCTAAAAATGGTTGAGCATTTCTACTTTACCATATATTCCATAGCTTTTACTCTCCGAACTGGATCATTCTGTAGGAAAATAAGACTCTAAATTAATACTAACATTTTAAAATTACACAATCAAAGTAACAGAGGCTTAGAGTATCATTCCATTCCCAAATGGGCTAGTGACCTGTCAGAAGTAGCAGGAGGCTTATATAAATCTGCTTTGGGTCTCTTTGGAGGTATGCTGTTTAAATGATGCATGCATCCTAAGAATCCGGAAGCTGCATCAAAGCTGCACTCCAGTGCTTAGCAATGGAGTGTGGCTTTGGCGCAACCTCCGGACTCTTGGGACTTATGCATCATTTAAATAGCATACCTCCAAAGAGACTCGAAGCAGCTTTATTTTGGCAGTGTGTAACAGGCCACAGTCTGTCAAATAGTCTGGAATTAAAACAGTAAAAGGCTTTATAGATCATTTTCCCTAGGCAAGGATCTAATATCAAATCTTCATATCCTGCTCAAAAAAGGCCTCCAGTGACCATCCTCTCCCCAAAGCATTTTTGAACTATCTTCAAAGGAAGCCCCACATAAAGCACATTACTGCAATTGAACCGGGATGCCTTAGTTAGCATTGTGTCATTGTGGCCTGATCTGCTGTCTCAAGGAACAGGTTCAGCTGGCACACAGGTTTTAACTGTGTAAATGTACTCCTAGCCATGGCTGAAACCTAGCTTCTAAGCTCAGAGTTGAATCCAGAAGCTTACCTAACCTACAAACCTGCATCTTCAGTGGGAGTGTAACCCTACTTAACATAGGCTAAATACCTGTTCCCTACTCTGCTGTTTGACTGATCGGAGCATATCTATCTTGTATGGATTAAGTTCCAGTTTGTTTACCCTCATCCAGTCCATTACTGATGACAGACATTGGTTTGGGACAAAAAAGTCTTCCCTGGATTGTGATGAAAAGGAGTAGTAGAGTTGGGTGTCATCTACACACTGATGGCTCCAAACCCCAAAACTCTGGACAACATCTCCCAGCAGTTTCATGTATATGTTAAATAGCATGGGGGACAGAACTGAGCCCTGAGGGGGCCCCTAGGTCAAGGGGTCAAGCAGCAGTCCCCAGGCACTACTTTCTGAGACCACGAACCAACAAAGCAACTGTAAAACGTGCTTCGTGGGTCCCAGCAAGATGGCCCAGAAGGAGACAAAGGTCATTAGTATAAAAGCTATCAAGAGGTCCAGTAGAACCAAAGGATACACCCCCCTTGTTTATTTAGTTCATGGCACACTTCACCCACAAAGGTGATCAAAGCCATCTATAACCAGGCCAAAGGAAATTTTCCTATCCTATTTTCTACCTGATGTTACCAAAGACTCTAGAACCTATTGATGGAAGGAGGGTACAAGAAAGTCATTTAGGGTCCATGTCCATGAACCCAGACCATTCAACTGTATTGAAAAAAACCCTCTATGTTGGAGGTGTTTCTATTTAATACCTGATTAAGATTTAAACCAGTTCACTACACATTTGTACTTTGTATGATAAAAACTATCTTACTACGTGGCAGGAGAGTACAAATTACCAAACTATCCTTAGGTGTGAAAACATACAGCAGGATATGTAGAAGCCCACTGGCTGACACAGAAAAATTGCACAACTTTCATCATTGCCCCTGGTTATGCATCTTGTTCATTAACATCTAGCAGATTTTTTCTAACTTTTAGGGATGGAAAGAGTATCTAAAGAACCTAATACAGAACAGAAGCCCAGGCAATGAAAACAGAGTTGATCTTTACAACATAGTATTTCACAGAAGCTTTTTAAAATGTTTTCAGGAGAAAGAGAAGAATTTACTATCATCTTTTCACATTACCCTTTGAATGGAAACTTTGGAAAATAAAGTTGTTGTTTTTTAGTATTTCTTATTGATTCACATAAGGCATGTACACAAAGAACCACTATCTCTTTTAACATTTAATGTATACAAAGTAGAAAACCTATTCAAGAATACAGGAATATTCAAAAGCATATCTAAAAAGAGCATAATATACACATACCTCAGGCTTGTAACCACTGGAAAACCTAAAATAAGAGATAAAAAAATAGTAAGGTTAAAAAAAAGAACTGGAACAAAATATCCCTTCAACTCAGGAAAGGAACTACAGGTTGAGTCTCTGTTGTCCGAAATGTTTGGGACCAAAGTATTTTGGATTTTGGATTTATTCAGCTTTTGGAATATTTGCATATACTTAATGAGATATCTTGGAGATGGAACTCAGGTCTAAATACAAAACTCTTGTTTCATATACACCTTATATACATAGCCTAAAAGTAATTTTATACATACACACGTTCCTCCATAGGACCCCAGTAAATGTGGAAAAACCGCAAATAACAAAAACATTATGTTTTTACATGAGAGAACACCTCTTTAGGAATCTCTAGGTCCTCCAGTGCAACTCTGTGGTCAACATCTGCCAGATATTGACCATAGAATTATGCTGGACTCTGTGAAAACACAACTTCAGTTCCCTTCAGCTTGGTATTAAGCTACTAATGACAAAGATGTAAAATTTCCGAAAATTTTGAAGCCATGAAAAGAAGGCTTTCCCCATTTTTTCAGAAAAAAGTGGAAAGTGGGAAATTTTGAAAAATATTAGCACCATTTTCAGATTGAAAATCACTTAGTTAAGAATATTATAGGTAACTTGATTTGGTGTAAAATTGTCATAAATGATATACTAAAAACGTAACTTGTTCCAAATATAATAACTGAATTTATACCAAAAATGTTTTTGGTCAGAATTGGCATTATGATGGTCCTGAACTGTAAGGAACACGTAAACAATAAGGAACCTATTGTTTTTGCCAGTTTGAAGAAATGGCAAAAAAAAGCCCCCAATAAAAACAAAACAAAGCATCAGAATAAAACACAAAATTATTTTGCCTACTCTTGTTATCCATAGTGTCATGCTGACATAATATATTCATTCCCACAAAAAGACATGAGAAAGGCCATGGACACCCGAAAATGTAATGATCTGCTACTGTACACAGATTTGCATAAATGTTTTCCTCTTACATAACTTTTAAAAATGATTGTGGCAGTTCATTTGTAATAAGTTGTCTTAAATACAGTGCACATCATAAACAGCTTTCACAGCTTATGCTGAAGCTGTGCTGTAACAAAAAGAATGGTGTGCGTGCCCATGGTGCACCGCACCACGCTACATGCACGAACCCAATTGTTTTCAATGGAGCTTGAGCATATGCATTTTTTTGCCTTATGCAGTGTTGTCTGGAACAGATCCCCCATGTAAGGAAAGGACCCACTGTATTTTATTATCGCTCTGAAAGAAAATATTCCATAATCCTACTTTTTGGTGGAAAAAAGGCATGAAGGTGATTTTTTTTCCAAACCTTCCCCCTCCTGGTGTTCAGATCTCTAATTAGTAACCAATTATCAATTGTAGTTAGTCAATCAGCTTTCTTATTAACAAAGCTATCAAGCAAGATTATGTCCAACACTTTAATGAAATTAGCATAGTCCTGATCTACCAAACTATTAACCACATTAAAACAAAATAAGGTTAATTTCACATTGCTTATTCTGAATATACCAATGCTAGCGCTGGGAAATCAATGCTTTCTTCTCTGATAAACCAGGTATTTTATAATCTGATCTAGAATTATGCCTGGTATTAACATCAAACTGATCTGTCTGTAATTTTGCAGACTCCACATTCTACAAAGCAAGGTGGAAGCTGCAGTAAGAAAAATGGTGAAAAACAAGCTACCAGGAACAGATGATATTAAAGACAGAAGATCTGGAGCTAACAGCCTACAGTACAACCCTCACTTCTCTTAGAGGAGCTATGGCTGAGTTAAAATTAAACAGAAATGTATTCCCACAGGGACCTCATCACCTGGTGTAATTTCCCCAACCTCTTTTTTTCCCTCTCACAGAGTGGCTCCAGTTACTGCTACTTTCTGCTTTCCTTTGCCCCATCCCATGCACCAACCAGATAAGAAGGGTGGAAATATCGACCAGCTCCACCCATCCTATCCCTGTGCATGTGTGCAAATGTGCATGTCTGTGCCAGTCCCTTCAGCCCCTCCACTTTCTCCCCAGCCGAACCTCTTCCTTCATTCAACATGGCTGCAGTTACTGCTGCTTCTTTTGCTGATGTCCCCCCCCCATCCCTCATGCTGGCCAGGAGGAGCTGGAGAACCGCCCCAGCTCCAGCACATGCACACCTCCCGTAGTCCCATCAGTCAATCTGCCTCCCACCCTCCCTCCTGGCCAATCTACTCCTTGCAATCACTACAAAGGAAGGCAGCAGCAGCAGTGATTATTGGGGGAGGGATGGAGGAGAGGTTTATGGGACTGGTGGAGGTGTGTGCATCTACACAGACACACACAAGGTGAACAAAGCTGGGACTGTATTCCACCTCTCCTCTGCCCAGCTAACACAAGGCAGGGGGGGGGGGGCCGAGATGAGATGAGGCAGGAGCAATAACAACAGATGCATTGCAGCAGCTAAATGAAGGGACTGAATTGGCCAGGGACGGGTGGGATGAGAGACAGACAAGACCAGTGGGGGCATAAAACACATGACCACGCACACAGAGTGAGCAGAACTGGGGTGATATTGCCCTACACACACTTGGTCAGTATGAGGCAACATGGGGAGAGGAAAATACTACCATCTGGGTTCAAAGGAAGAGTGTCTCTCTCTCTCTCTCTCTCTCTGGGGGGGGCCACTTCTTTTCTGGGGAAGGTTTGGCCTCTTTTTAGAGTCCCCCACTTATTCAACAGGTATAGGTTGGGACCGCCTGATCTATTTACCAGAGCAGTTAATGGTTCCACATCTCGACAATTTACAGTTTTTGACAATGCTTGTTTTATACCTCCAAGAATACAGTAGGTCCT
This sequence comes from Sceloporus undulatus, assembly GCF_019175285.1. Taxonomy (NCBI): domain Eukaryota; kingdom Metazoa; phylum Chordata; class Lepidosauria; order Squamata; family Phrynosomatidae; genus Sceloporus; species Sceloporus undulatus. Next base: position 71,163,422 of record NC_056527.1, on the reverse strand, counting down.
TGTTATATGCGGGGGATCCATTCCGGACCCCCCCGCGTATAACAAAATCCGCGTATGCTCAAGTCCCATTTGTCCCAATGGCGGCGCGCCGCCGCCATTGGGACAAAAGTTCCTTCTCCCTCCCCTCCCTCGCTTCCCTCCTCCCTTC
>NC_056527.1:71120628-71153274 GCF_019175285.1 Sceloporus undulatus | reverse complement strand
AGGTCCGGTGCTTCCTGCCTACGGGCCATGTCTTCGTCCTCGGAGTGGGGGGACAACGGCGGCCATTCTCCGGGAGGAGAGGAGGGAGCGGCGTCTTCCACCTCGTGGATAAAGTCCATGGTGGGTTGGGGAGGCGGTGTGTCAGGCACCGGTGTCAGCTGAGCTTCAGGCGCAGGCTCTGGGTCAAGGAGAGCTGCTGGGGTGGAAGCGCGGGCCTTCTTAGAGGGGGAGCGCCTTTTGTCTTTTGCCTTAGGAAGCAAGTCGGTCCCGGCTTGTTCCTTTGGCCGCTTGGACTTCTTAGGAACAGGATCATTTCTCGTGGTGCCTCTTCCTTCCCGATCTCGGGGTCTCTTCCGATGGGAAGAATGGATTCTCCGGGAGATCCAGGAGGACAGCGACCGCTCCTGATGAGGAAGGTCTTGGGGACCTTGCTCTGTCAGAGGGCGGGGCACGGGTCGCTCCCAAAGGCGAAGCCGGCTCTCTTGGCTTGGAGGCGTGACGAGATGCCTTGGATGCCTTGGAGGATGAAGGCGAAGCGAGTTGGACCTCCGCCTCGGTCCCCTTTTTCGCGTGCGAGCCCTCCGGTCTCCTTCCAGATTTGGACATGGGCTCGGTACTCTCAGTCCCCGACGACTTATGGGGGTGCTTGGAGGGTTCGTCGGTGGCGCTGGGCGGTTTCGAGCCACGGGCCACAATGGAGGTGGTGGGAGGGACTGTCCCGGCCGGGACAGATACCACGCTGGAAACGCTGGCCCTGGCAGATGTGGCACTGGAGACGCTGGCCCTGGAGGATGAAGCGGGGACGCGGAAGGCGGGATGGATGACGAGTGGGAACCTCCCTCCTGCACCTTGCCCAGGGCGATGGCTGAAGTGAGCCGGGACTCACGGTTTTTCCGGGCCTGAAAAGAGAGGGACCTGCAGAGTTGGCAAGCCTTGGTGTCATGGTCCTTGCCGAGGCAGAGCAGACAGGAGGAGTGCGGATCCTGGATGGGCACCTTGCCCGCACAGATGTTGCACTTTTTGAAAGGCGCAGGTATCGTTACGAAGATGACACCGCCAAAGGAGAATCCGAAAACGAGGTCAACGGTCCGAAGTTCGAAGTTACCAAGGGCGGGAGACAGAGAATGGTCAAGAATACAGTCCGAGGTCAAAAACGAAAGTGATTCCAAGCAAGCGAAGCAAGCGAAAGTTCCCTGAAGCAGCTAGCGCGGCGGAAAAAAGGAACTGGGGAAAAGAGCGGGAAGGCAGGGGCCTTATAACGGGTGGGCGGAGTTACCGCCAAAAAGTTTCTATATGTTGCAAAGTAAACTTTGCCCAGTGATTCCAATAGGTTCCGAGCAGCACTGCGCAGGCGCAGTGAAACCCATTTGTATGATTCGCAGAGACCACGAAGAAGAAGTGGAGAGACCCCACTGGCTCTGACATGCACAGGTTTCTGTTAGCCAGCCAACACAAGATGAGAAGATCTGATTGCCCAAAACTTCAACTTGAGTTCTTTTAGCCAATGGGACAGGAGAACAGGAAAAGAGAAAGCAGCTTTTGGTTGGTTAGAAGGGGAGAGAGGCTTAAAGTGTAAACAGCTGCTCACATCTGAGTGAGAGAAAGAATCCTATGTAAAGATTGTAGGAAGCCACAGACTGTCTAGTTAGATTAGTTAGGTTTCTACTTCTTTTGAAAAGGAATTGCAAAAAAAGTTTGACAACAGGTGAAGTTGGAGAGCATTGTTCATATATAATAAACAAAGGTTAAATCTGCATTTTGGGTTTTTTTAATTTTCTTTTCAGCAACCATGGGGAAAGGTACTTTGAAAAGTTGTGATTTAAACCAGTTGAGCTCTTTAACCAGTTGTTTTAACTACAATTACATTTTAAGGTAAAGGTAGTCCCTTGACATGAATGTCTAGTCGTAACTGACTGCAGGGGTGGTGCTCATCTCTGTTACTATGTCGAAGAGCCAGCATTGTCCGAGGACTGCTCTGGTGGTCATGTGGCCAGCATGACGGCACTGAACGCTGTTACCCTACCACCAAAGTGGTACCTATTTATCTACTTGCATTTGCATGCTTTCAAACTGCTAGGTTGACAGAAGCTGTGACTAGTGACAGGAGCTCACCCCATCATGCAGTACTCGCGACTCGAACTGCCAACTTCTGATCTTCCAATCGTCAATACTGGTGTCTTAACCACTAAGTCACTGCATCCCGCAACAGTTGAGCTGTTTAACCAGTTGTTTAACTACAATTACATTTTATCATATAATTTTCCTATTTTTTTTTATTAAACAGTTTACTTTATAAATGATTGATTTATTTCTTAAAGAAACTCTGGTCACATGTCTCCATGACCAGGGCTACCAAGAACCCTATAATTATTATTCTGTGTTCCCAATAGGCATAAGAGAGAGGGGAAGGTGTTGAGTCCTTACATCATCAGGAATCTGAGCGGGTTTACATCTCCAAATAAGGGATTGACAGTAGCACTACTGTGCTGCTGCACTGGGAAGAGGAGGCAAGTCTGGGTAGATTTCAGCCACATCCCAGACTCTGAATTCATGAATGTGTTGTGTTCATACTGGTTAGACATTTTTTCAGTGTATGAACACAACACATTCATGAATTCAGAGATCTCCTTTGGCTCTTGACTGACCTATTTCCCATGACTTCTTCCAGGACTTCTTCAACCATTCCTACTTGTTTTGTTTATATCTAAATTGTGGTGCATAACTCAGCAGCTGCCATTTCTCCTGCAGTTTTTCTGACTGCTATCTTCCATTATGAAGCCTGTCTATGTTTGTCAAAACCACTTCACAAATTTCAAAGTCAACTAACATACAAACATTTTATGCTATTTAAAATGACGGCGCTGCACAACTGTGTCACTGTATGTAGACGTATGAAACAAAATGCAGATCTTTGCCATGTGAATACAATAGACCAGATGCACCTAGACATTTCAGATGGGACAAGTACCACATATGCAAACAGTGTACACTCAAATCACAGCAAGTAATGGAAAGGGACTTACAATGTGATGTGGTATAAATATAATCTCTGTGCATTAGAGTCTCAGGATAATACCACTAATACATTAACAGCAAAAAAGAATTTGCAGGAAGAAAAGATTTCAAAGACACAATAATCATTTTCACATAGATGTATTTTAGTTATGATCCAAAGATATCAAAGTCTATTGTATACAAAATCTTGGTTTATTAAAAAAAAGCTATAAATTCCACATTTTCAGTTAATATTACATAAAAGAAGAAGTGACTAACTTGTAGCAGATTGACCAAGTTTAATGATAGCTGAAGTAAAAATTATTCCACCACCCACCCTGTGCTAAGCTATATCGATAAAATAAAGAAAACTCAATAACTAGGAATGGCTTTCTTAGTGGAAGGACAATGATTGCTTTCAGTCCAGGTACTCAAAACAAATTCCTGGACTCTCAAAATTCTTTCATACTAAGCAATTATCTTTTGTCTTGGACTTTGAATGGACAGGTTGTAACGGTGTTTCTTTGAGTGGTCATCTGCAAATACATCCAAATGGGTTGTACTGCACCTTCGCAGTGCTGCTCGGAAAAATTCTAGAATCACTGGGCAAAGTTAACTTTTGCAAATTTTTGACAGTAGCTCCGCCCATCCCTTATAAACCCCTTGCATTCCCGCTCTTTCCCCAGTTCTGCAACTGACGCCGCGTAAGTGACATGAGAATGAGCCAATGAAGAGCAGGTCACTGAGGGGAGGACGGGCGGGATTTGTATGTATTCACAGATGACCACTCGAAGAAATAGTGTTACAGGTATGCAACCTATCCTTCTTCTTTGTGGTCTCTGCGAATCATAGAAATGGGTTGAGACTGACAAGCTTAGGTCAGCAGCGGAGGGAATGTCATGAGACCCAAACAAGGTTCAAATAAAGTGTGTTTATTAATCACAATACATTCTTTGAACCCAAAAACTGCATCAGTCATTTTTGGTACCTTAATAAATAGCACTTAACCTGTGCAGGACATAAGGCACATAAATAACACATTAGGTCATGGTAGACCTGTTAATAGTACTTCAACAAATAGTACTTAAACTTGTGTTTGAAGACATAAAGCACAAAGCAACACATAAGGTCATGCAAAACCTATGTAAACCATATGAATGCTGTAAACCCAGCCAATTTTGGCCAAAAAGAGACTCATTTCAGAAATGTAAACCAATAGAAATGCAGTACAAGGACACTCATTTCAGAACATGTAAACAAATAGAAATGCAGTGCAATCAATGTAACCCTGAAACCAACAGTGTCCTTCCAAAGGCTGCATCCCGTTTGGTCCTGGTGTCCAGCCTGTAATGCTTAATAAAAGTCAAGGGCTGGGACCAAACAGCAGCTTTACAGACTTCCTCCAAAGGGACCCCCAACAAAAAAGCGGAGGATGTCGCTACCACCCTAGTTGCATGGGACTGAACCCTGGCCAGGAAAGGTCTGCCCAACAGTTCATAACAGAGGTGGATGGTACCAGCCACCCACTTTGAGAGTCTCTGTGCAGAGACAGGCAGTCCCATTTTTGGTTCCGAGTAGCATTGGAAAAGTCTCTTGGAACGGCTCGAACCCGCAGTTCTGTCCAAGTAGCAGGCCAAAGCCCTCCGAATGTCCAAAGTGTGCAAACTGCGTTCAGTATCAGTGGTTGGGTTCGAGGCCAGGGTCAGCAACACAATGTCCTGACATGTGTGAAAGGTCGACACCGCCTTAGGCAGAAAGGTAATGTCACTAGGGAGACAACCTTATCCTTGTGAAACCTGAGGAAAGGCTGGCCCTCCGTAAGGCACAGAGTTCGCCCACATGGCGGGCAGAGGTGATGGCCACAAGGAAGGCAGTCTTCCAAGTCAATAGTCTCAAGTCTGTTGAGGCCGAAGGGAAGGACATTCTAGTGGTACATGTCGGGCCCAACGGCAAACGCCAGGAACCTCCGGTGAGTCTCTCAAATCCCCACATGAAAGTAAGTGTCCTTCAAGTTGATGGTCGCAAACCACAGTCCCTGATGGAACAAGGGTAAGATGGAAGCAAGGGTTACCATACAGAACCACCGATATGACAAAAAGGCATTGAGGAATCTCAGGTCGAGGATCGGTCTTATGCCCCCATCAGCCTTAGGCACCGTGAAGTATCTGGAGAAGAAACATCTAGGGGCCTCATCAGAGTCAATGGGCGAGATAGCGCCCTTGGACAAAAGAGTGCATACTTCATCAAGAAGGGTGTCTGAGGGGGAGGTGGAAACAACAGCTCCAGTTGGAGGGAGCTCTTCAAACTTGAGGGCATATCCCCTACAGACAATGTCTAAAACCCAAGAGTCAGAGGTGACAAAGGCCCAGGTGTTATAGAAGGGCCTATCAAGGAAAGTGGAGGGCAGGACGAAGGAGCACGCAGGAACCCTTCAGGACCTCTTCTTTCCCTGGTTGGTATCCTGATGTCAGAATCAGTCCCATGAATTCAGTTATAATGATAGCCCCTACAAATATAAGTGGGGTGATTAAAGTTAGTTTAGGTGGTTAGTATACAGTCGAGTAGTTCAGCTGGTTATGATATCTATATATGTATTCCTTTATAACTGTTCATATTACTGTTCTGTCTATTGTTGGGGGTTGGTTAGTGGTTAGTGTATTACAGTTGGTGTTAGCTTCTTAGAGGGGGCCCTATTAAAGGTACTGGAATGTTACCATAGATTGTTACTATATTGTATATTGTGGCTTGAAAAAGACTGGGTTGTTATGGCGACCTGGCTAGGTGGGTGTGGTCTGGGGAACTAGCTGGGTAGAAGAAGGAGGGAGTAGCCAAGACCCAACCGGGCCTCCCTAGTGGGGGGTCGGGCGGCACAGCCAGGCAGGCAGTGCAGCCAGAAACAGTGGCCACTCCAAGGAAAAAACGCGATCCCAGCCAGACACTTGGAGCGGCAGAACCTACTGCGGTGAGGGGTGGGGTGCCCCTATACTTTGTGAAGGTAAAACTGGGCTACCCAGACAAAGGGACCTCGAGTGAATTCCTGGCTGCCCTAGATTCAGGCTGCACTAGAGGCTTAATCAGCCAGAAATTGGTACAGACTCTTGAAATAGCCCAGGAGCTTCTAGAGGAGGCTATACCATTTTACTGAGGGTACTGGTTCGATCTGAGTAGGTACTAACAGAGATGCCAGGTCCCTGGGAGGCAGAGGAGTATCCGAGGACTCTCGATTGGCCTTCTTTCGAGATGAACTCTCGGAAGGCTTAGTGTGGGCCTTCTTATGAGAGTGCATCTGTACCGAAGCCTCAGTGGGGGCCAAAGGCTTGGCCTTCTTAATCGAGACGTGAGTTGAGTCGCCTCCCACATCCGAGGGGATGTCCCTCTTTTTGGAGGAGGATTTAAAGCCCATGTCCTTTAGGGAGCTCACCTACTGGGCCGAACTCTTGTCGGAGCCTGAGTCCTTGGTTCTAGCCTTATCCTTTTCTGAGGACTTCGGCTTGGAACCGGCTCCATCGGTTGCCCGCCTTTTCGAAGGCTTGTTGGCGGTGACACTTGGCTCAGTGGTGGAGCTCTGGGCCATGGTGGCACTAGGCTTGGTCTTGGAGCCCTGGGCCACAGAACTGGCAGCGGCTGACGTCGATTCCAAAACCGCAGGTGCCGAACCCAGCCGGTCGGTATACTGAGGCTTGAGGACCCCTTAGTAGATGGCCGTAATCAATCGGGAGTCCCGGTTCTTTCTAGTCTGAGGGGTCAAGGACTTGCACAAGGCACAAGCTTTGGAGTTGTGATTTTTGCCAAGGCAGAGAAGACAGGAAGAGTGGTGATCCTGTACGGGGATCTTACCACCGCAGACGTCACATTTTTTGAATGGTGCCGGAGACATCATTAAGCCAAATCAAATCCAAAGAGAAGTCAGAGACACGCCGAATGGTCAACAATACACCGGGGGGGAGGGGGAGCAGAAGAATGGTCATAAACGGGCCGAGTCAAAGTCCAGTAAACAAGATCAACTAACACAGAGTGAAGTTCCCCAAGCAGCTAACGCGGCGGAAAGAAGGAACTGGGGAAAGAACAGGAACGCAAGGGGCTTATAAGGGATGGGCGGAGCTACCGCCAAAAAGTTGTATAACTTTGCCCAGTGATTCTAGAAGTTTTCCGAGCAGCAGTACAACCCATTTGTATAATTCGCAGAGACCACAAAGAAGAATGATGGATTACAAGATTCTAACAAAAAAGAAAGGAGATCCTTTCTTTTCTCTCCTGCTTCAAAGGAACCCAAGAATACTTCATATTTTGTAATGGCTCGCAGTGGTTCTGTATGAATGTAATTTGGAAACTCATGCTGTTAATATATTAACTATACAGAATTCTTACTTACAAGGTTTGCTGGGTCTCTCAAAACCTTCACGCTAGAAAACAAGATGAGACATGATCAGATTAAGTTTAATTATGGAAAGATGAATTTGTGACCCAAAATATTGTTAAAAAATACAGCACAGAAGAGAAAGGCTCTGGGAAAAGACCAGTTTTGTTATCTGGAACTTCTTTTTTCAGGATGTTTTCTAACTAGAAAGCAGGGCCAAAACTAACAAAATGAATTTCAACAAGTAGTAATGTATTATACTTAGGCAGAAAACAATGAAATGCACAAGTATAGAATGGTTGACACCTAGCTTGACAACAGTACATATGAAAGAGATTTAGGAGTCTTAGGTCCAAAATATACCAGAAATAATCCAGTTTGAAACCGCTTTAACTGCCCTGGCTCAATGCTAGGGAATTCTGGGAACTGTAGTTTTGTGAGACATTTAGCCTTCTCTGTCAGAGACATCTGGTGCTACAATAATAGTAGTACCACTCTATTCTGCTTTGCTCAAGCTTCACCTGGAGTACTATGTCCAGTTCTGGACACCACAATCCAAGGAGGACACTGACAATTTGAAACATGTTCAGAGGAGGGTGACCAAAATGGTGAAATGACAGGAAACCTTGCCACTGTCCTATGAGGGATGGCTTAGGGAGCTAGATATGTTTAGCAGGGAGAGGAGAAAGTTAAGACTAGACATAACACCCATGTTTAAATGTTTAAAAGAGCGTCATATTGAAGATGGAGCATGCATGCTTTCTACTGCTCCAGAGACTAGTGAGCAGAGCAATGGTTTTAAACAACAGAAGGGATTCCACCAAAACACTAGGAAGAAACTCCTGATGACAAGAGCTGTTCAACAGTGCAATGCACTGCTGTGGAATGTGAAGAAGATTTTTAAACAGAGGGTGGATAGTCATCTGTTGGGACTGCTTTGACTGAGTCTTTTTCCATGGCAGGGGGTTCAACTGGATGGCCCTTGTGGTCTCTTCCAACTCACTAGATACTATGATTCTACACTGGACTAAGCCACAACAGCTTTAACCTATAGAAGTACTCTAGTCTGAGGGCAAATTAACTCTTCTTCATCTCAATTTGCTGTCTGAATCAAACAGATCCCTTTAAAGTTCCAACTGGAAATAAATTATATGATGTCAAAATGAAGTGTTAACAAGAAAGAACAAATGCTACTGCTAGAACATTCCAAAAATATAATCTCACAAAATCACTGGGTACAATGGTCCACATTTCTAAAATTATATCTATTTCATTAAGGATAAGCAATCTGTGATGTGACTGGGAAAACATATAATCCACCATTTAAGAAATAGATATTGGTCTACCAGGACCCCTGGAAGACAGAACAGAAGGTAATGTCCCTGACTCTAATATCAAGATGAAATACTGGGTTCATAGCAAATAATGGAAGAGGCCCGATGTACCCAATAGCCTAAAGATTGTTGGCACTGTCCTTCTGGACAATGTTGAAAAGCTGTACAAACAAACAACTTCATTTATATATTGCTTCATACTGAATACAGTGTCTAAGCAGTTTACAATTGTAAGCTAATTGCCCCCAACAATCTGGGTACTCGTTTTAGCGACCTTGGAAAGAATGAGTAGAGCTTGAGCCCTTTTGCTGGCATTGAACTCACAACCTTATGGTTTTGAGTGAGTGGCTGAAGTACATGCATTTAACCACTGCGCCAACAGTGAGCTCTTAAAACAAAACAGAGTCAACATGAGATGAAATAAATCCTTTAGGACATACTCATTTTAACTTCAAAAAGGATAAACAGGACTTCCTCTCTCTTTGTAAGTTAAAATACTGAAGATAGATGACCCACCACAGGATAAATTACCCTATAATTGTTGAGGAACCAAAAGTATGAAGTGGCTCAAGATTAGCGTTTTAATATACTGTGTATCCTTCACATTTGCTGGGGTTAGGGGCACAGGACCCCTATGAGAGTGAAAAAACCACAAATAACACTATTTTTTTTTACCTGAGTGAACCCCTCTATAGAAATCTCTAGGTCCTCCAGGGCAATCCTATGGTCAAGATCTGCCAGATGTTGACCATGAAATTGCACCGGGGGAACCTACAAATGCCTAGAGGCATGTTCTCTAGGTCCTCTAGCATGACTTTGGCAGAGGCTGACAAGGGTCACACTGGATGACCTAGAAATTTCTAGAGAGAATATATTAACCAAATCCATGAATAATCAAAGCTGAAACATCCCACTGCTGTAGGACTGGGAAATAGATACCTTGGAATATGTGCCAGTCTTTAAAACTTCAAAAAAAAAAGTTTTGTTTGTGATCAAAGTCTCTATGACTCTTTGCTCTTATAAACAAACACAGCTACCTCTCTGAAGGTTTTAATTTAAAAAAAAAAAATCAGTGTCGTTGACCACTCATGGCTGAATGGATAGAGAAGGTGACAATGCGAGAGAGAGAGAGAGAAAGAGAAAGAGCACACACCAGATATTGGATTACCATTTCTTACAGAGTTACAACAGTATCATCAGTTTAAAGCTCACCTTATACATTTTCAAACCTTCAGTATTTTCTACTTCTCTTGCTATCCGCCTAAGAAATTGAATTTTTTCTTCTTTACCATCATTTGGGTTCCTCTTTGTTTTGTCTGGATAATGTTTTATCTGCCAAGTAAATGGAAAAATAATAATAAACAAGTCCAGAATTTTACACTGCTTGACTTTCTGAAAACTATTCTAACCTCAAAGTGTTAAAACAGTTAATAAAGGAAGTAGAGATGGAGGAATTATGATTAAATACCAGTTTAGATACTGTCCTCTCTCCACTCCACATTGCGGACACTCTCATTTTTACACCTATCAGTGTGCTGGATAAGGGGGTTTAAATGAGCTCACTTAGCACACGGTAGATGTATTCCCCCACCAGCTGATCTACCGTGTTTCCCTGAAAATAAGACACTGTCATATTTATTTTAACTCGAAAAGACACATTACGGCTTATTTTCAGGGGAAGTCTTATTTTTATTAAGTATGATACAACTATCTACATTTATTCAAATATAGTTAAGTCAAACATCGTCATAACTCTCCAAACCCACAATTTCTGAATTTCTTACGACTCCGTTTCCTTTAGAACCATTGGCCCCAATCTTTCCGCTCCCTTCCCACCTCCTTCCATTCCGTGTCTTATTTTTAGGGCATGGCTTATATTGCGCAAATGCTTAGAAATCCTGCTATAGCTTATTTTACGGGTATGTCTTATTCTCGGGGAAACAGAGTATGTGGTGAAAAGAGTATCTGTGAGAATGGTAAGAGGTATCTATAACAAAAAACAGGCTTTTTATAATTCTTGATTTTATTTGGTTTTTATACAGCGCCGTGTACATTTACGGCACTTTATAAATAAAGCTAAGAAGAAGAAGAAGAATAAAGAACACACGCACACTTGAACCCCAGGTTGTAAAAAAGGTCCCATTCCTTCGAAGCAAGAACATAAAGACAAAACTCTGAACATGTAAGAGATGTTTAATTTTGCCCTTTCTAGTGCCAGACTTAAACACTTTCTGAAACTTGAAAAAACTTACAAGATATATTTTTCTGTGTCTTTGACCAGTGAGATGTTGTATCATTGGTGCCATCTCTGTATTAAACTGACATAGTTGGCATTCATAGAAAGGACTCCTCCTCCCTTTGAATCGGACTTCAACCACATATTCCAACCCTATAAGCACAGAGAGAGTAATGCAGACTTTTTTTTGTCCAGACAAATAAAATTAGTGTACAATAGCATTGAACAAAAAAAGATTTTTATTATTTCTTTACTTTGCCATTCAAAATAAGAGTATGGCACAAGCATGGGACTACAATAATATGGAAAAGGAAGCTATTCAGCAGTTACTATTTAGATATAAATACATGGAGTTGGAAAGGCCAAGCACAGAGTCGATATAAGCTAGTTCTCACAGATTACTCCAATTCAGCTTGTAGACTTCATTAGAGATGTCACTTCATTAGAGTTTTCAATAAAAATAGGTAAATACTAATGAATTAATAATTATTCTAAATTCAATTAATCAACAATGGGATTCCTTGTATTTATATCCACACCCCTCTTCTTTCTTCAGAACTACTCCACCTTCTCAAAATCTCTACTTAGAAAGTCATACATCTGCATTCACAAACAGGCAGGTCCTTGAGAGAGGACACACACTCATTTCATATGCACCAATGCAGAACAGAACTGATCAGGTTATCTCTCATATCAATAAAGAGTTAACATATTAATGTAATATAATTAGGAACTGTATAATTAGAATTCATGATTTAAGCACCTATTTTTACCTATAGTTTTATAAAAAATATGAAGTGATCACATCAGGATGGAGGGAGGCTTTCTCCACCTTTTCACAGCACTGTAATGGCATCTACTGGATTGGGCAATTTTGCACTCATGCTACCTATCTATTCTTAAGTACTGCTGCAGCTACTGCCATCTCCAATGCCTCACAGCTGATGTGGTAGCACATTCCACTAGGGTAGCAGCTACCTTGGTTCTGTTTTCCACTAATGTCCACTGAGATTTGTAAGGCAGCCAACTGGAGTACACTTCCTTTGTTTCAGATTTGTTTCAGATTCCCCCCCCTTTTTTTTTTTAATTTAATTTAATTTTATTTTATTTGCTTGTATGTTTGGCCATGGTGCTACTATCAAGTCTGTAATCTGTGAACAAGCACAAGCTTTAACTTGATGGTGTCAATAAATTTAATTGTTGCAATCAGACGTTGTAACAGAGAAAATGAAAATTGTGCAGAAAAGGCAAAACTACAAAACACAGAATATGCAACAGCAGTTAGCACTCCAATAGAGATTATTCAAATACTAAGAGTAATCCTAAAACTCCAGTTTAGGCAGAGGTCTAACAGATGTAACAAATCCTACTGTGTGCTGTTTCTTATTTTAAAAAACAGCAGAGTAAACATGCATACTTGTTAACATTATGTAAAAGTATTTGCCAAATGTGGGCTGGACAACGTAACTGTTACATGGATTTGTAATTGGTTGACTGGCCGAACGCAAAGGGTGCTCAACAATGGCTCCTTTTCATCATGGAGAGAAGTGACCAGTGGGGTCCCACAGGGTTCGGTCCTGGGCCCAGTGCTGTTCAACATCTTTATCAATGACTTCGATGACAGAATTGGAGGTATACTTATCCAATTTGCAGATGACACCAAATCAGAAGTAGCTAATACCCCTGAGGACAGCATCAAACTTCATAATGACCTTAATATATTAGAAAGCTGGGCCAATGCTAGCAAAATAAATTTCAACACGGAGAAATGTAAGGTACTGCATTTAGGGTGGAAAAATGAAATGAACAGATATAGGATTGGTGACATCTGGCTGAACGAGACTACATGTGAAAGGGATCCGGGAGTCCAAGTAGACTACAAATTGAACATGAGATAATAGTGCGATGCAGCAGCTAACAAGGTCAATGCAATTTTAGGCTACATCAATAAAAGTATATTCTTCTTGGGTCATGCCCCACCTGAAATATTGTGTCCAGTTCTGGGCACCACAATTCAAAAAGGACATTGAGAAACTGGAGCGTGTCCAAAGGAGGGCAAACAAAATGGTGAAGGGTCTGGAAACCATGCCCTATGAGGAACGACTTAGGGAGCTGAGGATGTTTAGCCTGGAGAAGAGAAGGTTAAGGGGTGATATGATAGCCCTGTTTAAATACTTGAAGGGATGTCATATTGGGGAGGGAGCTAGCTTGTTTTCTGCTGCTCCAGGACTAGGACCTGGAGCAATGGATGCAAGCTACAGCAAAAGAGATTCCACCTAAACATTAGGAGGAACTTCCAGACAGTAAGGGCTGTTCGACAGTGGAACAAACTCCCTTGGAGTGGAGGGAGTCTCCTTCCTTAGACTTCTTTAAACAGGGGCTGGATGGCCATCTGTCAGGGATGCTTTGATTTAGGTTTCCTGCATGGCAGGGGGTTGGACTGGATGGCCCTTGTGGTCTCTTCCAACTCTGATTCTATGATTTTACGAGAGATCCCTTGTAAAAATCATAGAAATTATCCATGTTTTAAATGTATATGCTAGTTTCTACATGCATATCTGATTGCCCTGTGATTAAGCATACCACCTAAGCAGTTATTTTGTAGTGATATACACAACGTTTTCTCAGAATTTTAATACATCTGCTGACGCAAAACTCTTCAGGGCTCCTGTTCAAGCATAACAGATGTAAATTTGAATTGTTCACATGTACAGTATAGATGGGATATAATTTCCTAATAAGGAGATAGTCTAACAGTCATCAGAAATTATCTTGGGGGAGGAAAATGCAACAAAATCACTTTTTAAAATTTTAAACCGTGTCTTAAGAAGTATTCCTGGTGTCTCTCCACAAGGGCAGGCACTTCACCTAAAGAACTTTGCTCATATGGCTGCTAAAAACTCTGCCACTGTGCTGGCTGCAGGTTTTTCACCCAGGGCTGTTGGCATTGCTGCAGCCTTGACATGTCCCCATGGCTCTCAACCTCTTCATCAGGTCCTTCAAACTCAAAAAGAGAAGCAGGGCATGATAGGGAGGGTGAGGCCTATCAGTCTCACTGTCTTTTTCAAAAATGGAAAAATTGTCTTACTGGAATAATCGTAAAGAGCAAAGTACTGCTAGGGCTTCCCCTTCTCCCCTGGAGGAGGTTGAGGGGTAGCCATCCTCATAACCTTCCCAATGACTGCCTGACATAGGCCATGTTACCAGGGTGTGGAGACATGGTGGACTTTCCTGTGCTTTTTGGGTGGGGAACCATGCTGAAATTGCTTGGGGAATCTGACTCTGACGCTGAAGCCTCTGGTTCAGCCATATGTACTATGGGGCACTAGGGCCCAGTCCTCTCCAGGATGCCAAAATGGCACACATCTGACTCAGAAGCCAGGGCCTCTGTATACTCCCATGTGTCTGTAGCATGGGAGAATGGCAAATTAACTGTATGCTTGCACTGGCAAACGTATATTCCCTCAAGGGTTTTTGGCTAAGATCTAGTTCAATGGAGGCCATGTGTGGCTGGCTGCTGAGAGATCTCTGGGAGACAACACCCAGAGCAATCAACAATCCATGAGCTCAGTAGGGGGCTCCTTGTCAGCGAAGGTGGGAGATTGCTGGGACACCTTGAACTTAGTTCCCCCATTCTTCTCTGTGGTCTCTTCCCTGGCCAAATTTGGGCTGGGTGTGGGTGTCACGAGAAGGCAATGGAGTGGAGGGATTTCTCCTCACTCAAGTGATCCCACATCTCCTCCATGGTCATGTTTCCCTCTGATATGGTATCTTGCCCACCCATGGAGGAGGATGTGAAGAGAGGGAAAGATTTCCTCCCAGTCCAGTGATCTTTTGTTCTATCTGTACAAGCCTGGATGTTTGTAGTCACATGCATGGAAAATGCCCAAGGTATGGAACATGTTCAATGTCCTTAAACTGGGGAGGAGAGGGATTAAGGTAGTGGAAAGAAAACTATCAGAGTGGGGAGAAGGAATAAGACTGACCTTCTTGGGAGTGGTTTCCCCTAGAGGAGACACTAAAAAGGTCTACCTATCCTGTCTAATGGAGCAAGTGATAGGAGCAACCAATCCAAAGGATGTTCCTTCTTTGCTGGGAAATCACATATATAAGGTTTCAGTACAACACAGATATGCTTTGGAAGACTATGTAGGTCCTTTAAGATGGCAGCAGCTTGATAAGACACTGTTTTTAGAGCTCTTAATTTTAATTTTCTGTAAGGTTTTATCAGCTTGTTTAAACTTAAACAGCTGGACTGTTAACTTTGTTTTTGTTTTAAATGCTGCTTAATCCTATTTTTGTCAACCTCCCTTTTACTTTGAGCATTTTATCTTCTAACTTCTGATTGCAATATGAAACCATGGAAACGTCAGCGTTCCAAGGCTACTACTGATTCAGACAACAAACCTAAACAGACAAAGATAAACTCCCATTTTACTACTAGGCAAGAGTCTCCAGTGCTACAAATTGATTTAGAATTAAACAATAGATATACAATTTTGGATTCCTTGCAGGCTGAAGAACTTACACCAGGTAATGATAATGGTTGCACAGTGAATGCAGGAATCCCAGCTTTTCCTCCTATTAATGGTGGCAGCTCTGAGAAATGGCCAGTAAAATGTCCTTGGAAGGTTCCTCTGGCAAGGGAGGCGTTTCTAATCTCTAAGACTTTTGAATCGCTGCTGACTAATTGTACTTTAGTGAACATTAGGTGAAATGCCTGCCTGGGTTGATACAAATAGTATATGACACTACACACTCCAGCTGTCAACAAACCTGTTGGGCACATATATAAGTGCCAATTTCAAAAACATTACTGTAGTTCACAGAACATCAGCAAAGCTTATATACAGCATCTGTGGAGGTGTAATATAAACTGAGAGCTATGAGGCACTACCCAAATGCCTCCTCCAGATGTCTCTATGTTGCAAAGAACATCTTGGCAGAAGAGACTGGTCCAGAACTTCAAGCAACATAGCTGTTGAATTGATTATCAAGAACTTGTTCATTCAATGCTTATCAATTCCTAATTCAATACAGCACAGTATTTGCAACCAAACTTCGTTACTACTCTAATATTGAGATTAAGTCTTCACTGAGAAATCACAGGGGAAATTAGGTTACATGGTGTACTGCTGTTTCAGAGGTATACAAACCTTTCCCACAACTCATTATAATTGGCATTTTGCTATTATAATTATTTTTTAGCTTACAGAGATGATCAAGAAAATAGAGATATTTGTTAGATTGAAAAGCCATACCTATAAGAGGTTCTTCTCGATTTGGATCCTTCATGAAATCTTTCAGAGATCTTATATTTTTTGAAAGTGGTTTCTTTACTAAGAAGAAACAAACATATTCTATATGGTAATTAACAGATTTGTCAAACCTCTGTCTACATAAATGCATGAAAAATGCACAGAACATTATACAGTCGGCCCTTCTTATACATGGATTTTTTATACACGGATTCAAGCATACACGGTTTGAAAATGTTCCAAAACAGTATAAATTTACCTTGATTTTCCATTTTTTATAAGGGACACCATTTTGCTATGCCATTATATTTAATGGGACTTGAGCATACACGGATTTTGTTATACACGGGGGATCTTGGAACCAAACCCCAGCAGATAACAAGGGTCCACTGTATTTTAATGAACAATCAGTTGTTTCAGTGTGACAGAATTTTTTTTTGTTTGTTTTTTAATGTTAAGAATTAAATAAAACAGGATTAAGTAAGTTCAGAAGTCTGTGTTTAGCAGGACACCTAGAACTTTTCCCATACTAGTTTATTGTAATTTTACTTCCAGCATGGTGGTTAAAACTGAAAAGTGTACAACTACAAACTATTTGAATTAACCAATCCATCAGAGGTTAACCGTTAGATTAACTGCAGAACAGAAATTACCAAGAGAGTTTCAACCTGTAACAGGTTCAAGAAGCTCCATATTTTGTCTCCAAAAAAAGCTAACTAATGAATGAGATGGTCTTTATCACTTTATCATAAATCCAGTAATAAACAGACCTATTAGATTTACACAGGAAGCTGCCATTCGTCTTATCCTCCCCAAGAGGCACTGGTATATTTTATTACCTCATGAATTTACCTAGTAAAATATATATGCTAGAAATCATTACAAATCCTGTAATGAGTGAATTCTGAGAGCAGAATTAGGTACTGTCAGTGTCCTATTGCCCTTAAATTATAACCATGTGTTCTAAACCTATAACAGAGTAATTAGAATCTTCAGGCCTACCATCATTCATGAACTGTTACAACGGGCTTTTTCTGCTGTTCTTGTTGTTAATTGCCATTAGGTCGATTTTGGCTTATAACCACCCTACAAATATGAGATCTCCAAGTCAACAGCACTTGTTCAGGTCTTGCAGATTCAGGAGGGTGACTTTCTTGATTGAGTCTATCCATTTGCAATACGTTTTTTCCATTTTTCCTACTGGCTTCCAGCTTACCAAGCATTATTGTCGTTTCTAGTGAATCATGTCTTCTCATGATATACAACCAAAATACTGTCTCAGTTTAGTCATCTTGGCTTCCAGGAAGAGTTCTTACTGGTTTACTCTATGACTTATCTTTTTAGCAGACCACAGTATCAGTACAACTCTCCTCCAGCACAACACTTCAAATGAATTGATTTTCTTCCCATCAGCTTTTTTCGCTGTCCAACTTTCACAGCCTTACATAAAAAAGGGGAAAATGATAGCATGGACTATTCTAACTTTACTATTCAATTATATATCTTTACAATTCAAGATCTTGTCTAGTTCCTTCATAACTGCCCTTCTAAATCCTAGTCTTCATCTGATTTCACGATCAAAGTCTCTGTTCAGATTGTCTGAGCCAAGGTATGAAAAATGTTGAATTATTTCAATGTCTTCAATGTCTATTTTAAAGTTATGAAAATCATCAGTTGTCATTCTTTTTGTTTTCTTATTGTTCAATTGTAAATCTGGCTTTGCACTTTCCCCCTTAATTTTCTTCAGTAATCGTTCCATGTTTTTGCTATTTTCTGCTAGTATGGTGTCATCTACAGCTCTCAAATTGTTGGTGTGGCTTCCTCCAAGTCTAATAACCATTCAGTTTCTCCATGTATTCTGTTCTAGACAGTAGCTTTTTGTCTTGAGTACAGGTTATGCATCAGGACAATTCAGTTTCAATTTCTATTATTTCTTGCTCCATATACGATAAAGTTCTTTGTAGCAGAAATTTTAGCATCACTTTGCTTGCTTACACAGGAGGTTAACAAAACGGTTCTGTGTTTACTTTAATCCCTGGTATACCCCCTTTCTTGAGGACTGGAGTGTATATTGAGTGTTTCCATCTGTGGGCCATTTGTTTTCCATGTTTGTTGACAGATTTTAGTTAGAACTAGAGTAGATTCTGTTTCTATAGAATGAAGCAGATCTTTTCTTGGTGATTTGCTTTATTTATTTCTCTCCCAAGTACAGCTTCCACTGCATTTTCTAAAATTGCAAGTTTATCTTAAAATGGTTTATCCTTGAACGAATCTGTCATCCTTTAATCTCTTTTATATAGTTCTTCAATGTACTTTTTCTATCACTTTTTTATTTGTACTTGGTCAAATAATGTGTTCTCCTGCTGGTCATATAGCATCTTCACTCTAGGTTTAAATTCCCCTTTGATTGAAATTGAATAATTTAAAAATCAGCTTAACACACTAGAAAGCTGTGCCAAAACTAACAAAATTTATTTCAACAGTGAAAAATGTAAGGTTCTATACTCAGGCAGAAAAAATGAAAGGCTTAGATATAGAAAGGGTTACACCTGGCTTGATGACAGTACATGAGGAATCTGGGAGTTTTAGTAGACCACAAGCTGAACATGAGTAAACAATGTGATGCAGCAGCTAAAAAAGCAAATGCAATTCTAGGCTGCATCAACAGGAGTGTAGTGTCGAGACAGAAGGAACGAACAGTACCACTCTATTTTGCTGTGGTCAGCCCTCACCTAGAACACTGTGTTCAGTTCTGCACACAATTTCAGAAGGATGCTGATAAGCTGGAGCATGTCCACAGGAGAGCGACCAAAATGGAAGCTGCGTATGAGGAGCACTTCAGGAAGCTGGGTATATTTAGCCTGAGGAAGGGAAGACTAACAGGTCACACGCTGAAGATGGAGCAAGCTTGTTTTCTGCTGTTCCAGGTTCATACAGGCAAAGAAATTCCACCAAAACATTAGGAAGATTTTCCTGACAGTAATACCTGATTGACAGTGAAAAGTGCTGCCTTGGAGTATGGTGGCTTCTCTTTCTTTAGAGGTTTTTAAACATACTATATGGCCATTTGTTGAGAATGCTTTGAGCATGTCTTCCTGCATTGGGTAAGGATTGGAGCGGATGGCCTTTTGCTCTCTTATAAATCTATGATTTCTCATACTTTTTAAGAGGTCTCTATAGTCTATTTGATTTCTGTATTGGTCATCAGTTGATGCCATGTATACCACCAACTCTTTTGTTGCTTGGAGAATATCTTTGTGATGAACAAACTGTTGGAATCCTAAAATTCAATCAGTCGTTCTCCTGCTTTATTTATGGATCTTAGGCCAAATTCTTCTACAATTTTTGGTGCTGCTCTGCTTCAAACTTTTGTGTTGCAATCACCTATGATTAAAAGAAGTCCTGTTTTCATTTATGAGCAATTTCCTGTTGGGCTCTGGCATAGAATATTTCAATTTCTCCAACTTCTGTCCCTGTAGTTGGAACATAAACTTGGACTATGGTTATACAGTATTGAAGTTTTTCCTGAAGTTTTATTAATATCATTTGATCAGATTTTGCATTATATCCATTTACTGCTTTTGCTACATCTCACTATTAATGACACATCATTTCTACTTAGATTTTCATTTTCTAAGTAAAACACTATGTAATCAATCAACTCAAAACGTCCCATTTCTGTTCACTTTAGTTCCCTCACCCTAAGTAATGCACAATGTTTATATATTCAATTTCTTATTTTACGACGTCTAATTTCCCAATTCACATGTCTCACATTCCATGCTTCTATGTGTTGTGAAGCTTCAGACTTTCTTGTCACTTCTGAGCACGTCAACAGCTGAATATCCTTTTAGCTTGAGTCCAGATGCATCATTAGCATTATCTGCCTTCTGGTCTTCCCCAGTAGTTCATGGAATGCCTTCTGACTTGGGAGCCTCTTCTTCTGGCACTATCTCTTGGCTCAGTTTGGATTGTGTTATCATAGGGTTTTCATAGTAAAAGACATTCAAAGTCTACAATGACTCCTTCTGTGCACAACTAACAAGTGTTAGCTATGGTGACACTGCTGTTGTCTCGGATTCTCTGCCAGTATTACCCCCCACTACTGTTGCCCAGTAACTACTTGGCACATTTAGTCTAGAGCTTCAATAGCTCCTCAGTAGCATTCCAATCATCAACCACACAAAAGCACACAATCCCACCACAGAGGAAAGATAGTATCATGGTGAGTCATTTTCTGACTTCCTTCTAAATTTAAAAAACATGGTTACCATGATTTTGAGAAATCCAGTGTCTAAAAACAATTCAGCATTATTTACTGGTATTCTTACCTGACAATGGCTTTTTAGATATTACTGGAGTACCTGGGAAGACATACCAATAAAGGCTATATTTTCATATTAATGGTTGCCAACAGTATATGAGACCTTTTCTTCTGCAATTCCACCCCTCCACCCCAGGTTTTCTGTTCACATTCATTTTTTTCAGCTAGCCTACTAGAGCCAGATGCTTGTCATCATTTTCCAATTTAAGGTCATATGCAAATATAGTGTTTACATGCACACACACACTAGATAACCCCCTAACACAATTGTGGGCAACCATGGAACACACTATTAGACTTCTAAGAAATCCTGGCATTCACCCAACTATACCTGCCTCACCAAACAATTTTTTAAAATGCCCCTAAGGTAAGTAACATGTTTAGGGGGCTTCTTGGACCTCTAGAGACCAGTCTAAGGTGATTTTTGTCCTTTTTTATTCCAAGACGTCTAAAACTTAATTGTTTGCATGGGAATGGGGGAAGGGTTCTTGTTTCCATTTAATTTATAGCAATAATAATAGCAAGTACACTTCTATATCACTTATCAGTGCATTTAAGAACTCCCTAAGTGGTTTACAACATGTAAGGTAATTGCCCCCAACAATCTGGGTACTCATTTTAGTGACTTATTGAAGGATGTGCAGGGAACCGTCTAACTAAAAAGATTGCATGTACAGCGCTGTGTAAATTTACAGCGCTTCATAAATAAAGGTTAATAATAATAATAATGCCAGGCTGAGTCGCTCCTGAGCCCCTGGCTAGTGTTGTACTCACAACCTTGTGGTTTATGAGTGAGTGGCTGCAGTACAGGCATTTAACCACTATACACTTGGGCTCCTAATTTGTATACTGAATTTAAGAAACACTGATTTCCTTAATACCGCAGTATCATTTTCCCTCAGTGAAGAATAAAGAAAAACTGGGATCTAAAAACTAGGGGACAAGGAAAGAAACTAGGGTGTTTTACCTGTGTCATAGGGGATGTGTTGCTCAGTGTGTGTGTTTGTGGGAAGATTTCCTGACAAAATCAGTTTAGCTTCCATGCAATAGATATTTTGTTCATTTTTGTGGGGATAAATACACAGTTTGCCTTCTGCCGTGTATGCCAGATTCTCGGGCAAATTACTTGTCCTTTTTGTCTAAACAGCCCCTACAACAGTTATTCTGAGAAGTTCTTGTAGAACTGGTTGTCACTCAGAGTTGAATCTATGCAGAGGCATTCCATATTGTTCTTACATGGTTACTTCAAGAATTAACAACTATGATCCTATACATACAGGGCTCTTCGTATCCGCAGCCCACAGATGGCAAATTCCACAGGACCTCAAGGCCCATTCTCCTCAACAACTGTGTTGACACAACATGTGGACACCCTACCATTGAGAAGAACAGAGTGGGGCAATCTGCAGATGCCACAATCTGTGGGTGGCAAGCCTGCAGAAAGGAAGAGCCATCTGTACTTACTTGGAGATATGTACATGATTTTGGGTTCATTTTCTATTACCTAAATAAGATATTTATCAGCAGCATCATTTTTGTCAAAAATCTGAAGCTTGTCAGTGATGGCACAATTCGGAAGAAAGAATTCCCCTGCAGGACATCATTTCTTCTATGTACCCCACCTTCACAGCTATAACATCTGCTGTGGCTAGTGAAAACTCAATTGAAGGAAGAAACGGAGGACAGATGCTATGGAGATAAGACAAGGACTCATTCCCACTGCTATCACCCCAACAGTTCCTTCCTTCAACATTTTCACTTGTCTGATCTTCAGAGTTTTGAAGAAATAGCAGAAATACAGGACAATCTAAATGTAATAATGCGTAAGCAAGTTCCACAACATATAAAAACAAGCAGGTTTTGAACTCACGTTTTTCCTTTAGTGCTCTTTCTCTCTAAATGGTACAAGTGTTTCAAAAATAAAAGAAGAGAATTATTAGTGAACTACAGCTCTCTCTCTTTTTTTAAAAAAACAAAGGTGTTTTTATAAGCATAGCTTTTGCAGATAAATGATAACAAAGGCAAACTTTTAGTGAAAAAGAAAAAAGTACTGCCTTCATGATTTTCTGCAAAAGCTAGAGTGTGACGAGAAATAACCCTGATTCTATGGAATACAAGATTAATTTAAGCTCAAACCTAGTATTTCTTATTCGCACGACTGACTCTTGCAAGTGAAAAGGCCCATGTAGACAAAAATTAGGGATGGCATACACAAAGTCTTGATTTTTGCACAGTTTCAGCTCCTACAATCCTAGGAGCAGGAATCTCCTCTAAATCAAGATTTGTGGCCATTTGGTGAAAAATACTAGGTGATCATTTTTCCTGAAATTTCTAAAAGAGTGCCAGATGTGGGAAGCTAAAATTAATTCAATCAACAAAACAGATCTGGACAAAAAGTTAAAGAAGTATAGTTTCCATACTATGGATAAGATGCTCATCACAACAGAGAAAACTAAATACAGCTGCATAAAAATGTTGAAGTCACTATACAGCATTCCTTTTTTCAAAAACAAATGCCTATATTTAATACTTATGACACTTCATTAAAACTGTATGAGAGAAGAAATTTGATTAACACTCTTAAATGGTTCATTTTAAGAAAAACAGATTCTTGGGTTTCTTTCAGATAGTTAAGAACTCTGAAATGTAAAACCAAATACCCACCAAACAGAACAACGAGGATGGCAGTGGCCTACCACAGAAAAGGAAGGAATAAAAACATAGGGTATTTTTTAATATATCACATGCATTTGTTAAGGCTTAAATTTAATAATTCATTCTTCCTTTTCAGTTGGCTGGCCAAGTTTTCTTCTGTGAAATCAAATGTTTCAGAAAGTGTCAGTTTATGTGTGGGTTTTTTTTTGGGGGGGGGGAATAAGTCATCTTCTGCCTTAGATTGTGACTCAACTGGTGAATGGGGCATATTTTTTTCTTGACTCACTTTTAATTTCTCACATAATGTTGACAACCTCTGATATACTGAAAATTGCATCAAGAAATTCTATAAAATTCACTAGACTGTCTCAGGAACAAGGCTGCCAAAGTTTCCTGCAGAAGGTAAGATTTATTTAATAAATTTCTTAAATGATCATTAGATTTATAGGATTCAGAATGCAAAAAACAACGTTGTGTCTTGCTTGGCAACAAACTAAACACCAGTAACAAAAATAATTGAAGATTTCTACAGTCATATGAAGTACTTAATCCAGTCTCATACTTTATGACGGGTTTTTCACATTATCCAGGTCATATTCAATACACAGAAATTAATTTGAAAAGATCATTCTACCATATAGGAAAGAGCTTCCCACATCTTTCTATATATGAATATGCCTTCATTTTACTCCAGTCTCATACACTATCTATTACCTGCAATGGGAGAGAATATCTTTGGAGGTAGAGTTAAGACTCGTTTCTTTTCTAATTTGCTGTACTTTTGTTTGCTTCTCAGATGGGTCTCTGATGTAGGAGACTGGCAATTATTTTTCCCCGCTGGCCCAGGGACTGGTATTATATTTTTGCCCATTGTTCCTTCTTTTTCCTGGAAAACTGCCAGTGGCACCAGTTAAGGGTTCACCACTTTGAGTAGCACTGCCTTACAGCAGTAGAATGATGCCAATGCTATTGGCAGTCAAACTGCCACAAAAAAAATTTTTTAGAACCACAGTTTTTTTTATACTATACATTCAAACTACAGAAACAATCCAATTTGACATCACTTTAATCACCAAGGCTAAATGCAATGAACCCTGGGATTTGTAATATCTGGTACCAGAGTCTTCTGTCAGAGGTGGCTAAATATTTAATAAAACTACAAATCCCACAATTCCATAGCATTGAGTTATGGCAGTTAAATGGTGTCAAACTGCATTATTTCTGCAATGCGGATGACAAAACTGTCAACAAGCCAATTCAACATTTTAGAAAATGTATACAATAGTCTTAACAGGATTTAGACTTTCAGAATGCAAAGGAAAGAATACTGTATCTGAACAGTCCATTGTTGCATCAATAAGTACAAGAGTAAATAGGTGACTACAATAAAATTAAGTGAATAAAGGTTATTAATTTGTTTTCTAAAAACTGTCAGATAAGGAAATATAATCAACAGGAATAGGCTCAAAACCCTGAATGCAACTGTGTAAGGATTTGTGCTCAGGGACAAGGAGAATTACTATAATAATGCAGATAAACAGAAGGTGAAAAAAACAACAACAAGAGATTTCCTCCACAAGATCCAAGAAATCAAAGGGAATTTTAAATCCAGAGTGGAGATACTACACAACCAGCAGGGGAACACATTACTGATCCAGGTACAAATTTTTAAAAATGATAGAAACAGGACTCTGAAGATGATGATAAAGGATGACAGATTAATTCAAGGAAGAACCATTTGAAGATGAACTTACAATTTTAGAAACTGAAGTGGAAGCTGCACCCAGAGCACTTGGGAGAAAAAATACCAAGGAAAGACAGCATACCAACAAATCTGTTTCAATCTACAGAGGCAGAATCTACTCTACTTCTAGCTAAAATCTGTCAATAAATATGGAAAACAAAACAATACCCCACATACTGGAAACACTGGATATACATTCCAATTTCCAAGAAAGAGTACACCAAGAATTGCAGTAACCACTGGATCATTGTATTAATCTCCCATGTAAGCAAGGTGCTGCTCAAAATTTTACAACAAAAACTTTTCCTAAATACAGAGTGAGAATTGCCAGGTGCCCAAGCTGGATTCACAAAATGAAGAGATCATATTACAAACACAGGTTGGATAATGGAGCACACCAACGAATTTCAGAAGAAAACCAGGCTGTGCTCTATAGATTATAGCAAAGCCCTTGATTGCATAGATCATGAAAAAGTATGAATCACTCTTAAAAGAAATTTTATTGGCTGGATGTACAACCTGTACTTAAGGCAAGAGACTACCATCAGGACAGAACAAAAAGAAACAAGAGGTTGTACTTACCGTGAAGGGTCATTCTGGGGTGGGAGAAGGAATAATCCACTTCCCTTGGGTTTATCCCCACACGCACCATCTGCGAGGCAGGAGTCAGCAGTGTTCACTTCTATTGCATTCTCATTATTTGTCTGTGTTCGGTATGTATCTTTGATACTATCTATAGTCGTATTGCCCGACTTCAATCCCATTTCATAATTTATTTATTTATTTTTAAATTCTGAAGAAGGAGGGCGTGGATTATTCCTCCTGCCATCCCAGAATGACTCTTCACCGTAAATACAACCTCTCATTCTCAGGATAGCAGGTGGAATAATCTACTTCCCTTGGGATGTACCCAGCCCCTTTATTTCTGGGTGGGTTAATATCTTTATTTATCCTCTACTACAGCGTGCATCACTCTTTGGCCAAATGCTGCCCGTGCTGATTGAAATTTATCTAGCTTATAATGTTTTATAAATGTGCTTGGCTCTTTCCATCCTGCTGCCTTGCATATTTCTTGCAAGGAAGATGATGTAGTATATGCCATTGTTGTAGCCAATTATCTTGTAGAATGAGACCATACGTTCTGTGGTCTTCATATCTTCTCTAAGTCATAACATACCAAAATACATGCTTTCTTCCATCTACTTAAAACTATTTTGGATGTTTTATATCCTAACGTTCTAGAATTATATGATACATATAAAGGCTCAGTTTGTCTTCTTTCCTCTGTTCTTCTCTTATAGATCTTAACTGCTCTTTTTAAATTCAATGTATGCATTGCTTTTATGTTTTGGAGCTGGACAAAATGTCGGCAAATAAATCTTTTCACTAAATCTTGATCTTCTAATATACTTTGGCAGACACGATGGATCTAAAGAAAGTACTAAACTATCTTCCTCAAATTTGTATAGGTTTGGCTGTAGTGATAACGCTTCTAATTCGGCCCTTGTGGTCTCTTCCAATTCTATGATTCTATGATTCTTCTGGCTGAAGTTATAGCTAGCCACCAGAAAACATATTACTGTGGGCCCTCCGCATATGGGAAAATCAGCGTATGCTGGAGCCCCATTGGAAATAAGTTCTTTCAGGGTGCACGAGGGACTCTTCCGAATGAAAGCCGCATATGGAGCGCCCACGCAAAACACGGGCGCACTGAATAAATGACAAGTGCTTGAAAGAAGAAATATACAGTGGCTTGAATAGAGCTTTTGGGCCCAAACAAACAGGCCAAAATAAAGCTGCTTTGGGTCACTTTGGAGGCATGCTGTTTAAATGACACACATATTTTAAGAGGCCAGAAGCTGTGCCAAAGCTGCGCTCCAGTCCTTAAGAGCTGGAGCATGGCTTTGGTGCAGCTTCCAGCATCTTAAGTTGCATGTGTCATTTAAACAGCATACCTCCAAAGTGACCCGAAGCAGCTTTATTTTGGCCTGTCTGTTTGGGCCCTTTGTTAATCTATTTAATACTACATTCAAATCCCATGCCGGGAATCTGTGTATCATTGGGAAAGTTGATATAGTTGCGCCTCTTATAAATTTCTGCATATGCTCATTGGCTGATATCCTCTCATCTCCATATTTTAATACTGATAAACAAAAATTTGCCTTTTCGGTGTATTTGGTCTCGATCCTTTGTTTACTCGATCCTGCAGAAATTGCAAAATACATTTTATTTCCATGTTTTGACAGTCAAGCTTCTCTTTTTTACACCAGTCCATAAATGTTTTCCAAGTTCGATTGTACAGTTTTTGAGTTATTAATCTGTTTGACGCTATGATAGTGTCTATTACTTCTGATATGCACCGCATTTTTGTAGTGTTAGCCTCTCAATGCCCATGCAGTTAGTTGTAACCATTGCAGGTTTGAATGCCATATTGGGCCCTGAGTTAACCAATCCAACCCTTCTATCAGTGGTACAATTGTTGTATCAATGGATACCATGGCCTCCTTGGCCAATTTGGTGCTACTAGGCGCATATGTGCTTTTTTCCTTTTGAATCTTGTTTAGTACTTTCTTAATCATTTTCACAGGAGGAAAAGCATACAATATCCCTTTTGGCCACTGGTTGTTCAGAACATCCACTCTCTCTACCATGAAATCCATCTCATTGAAAAATATATCTGTATTTTGTGATTCATGCAATTAGCAAACAAATCTATTTTGAATGGTCCAAACCTCTTGTTCAACCTGTTAAATTCCTCCACATTCAATGTCCATTCCACTGGATTGATTTGATATCCACTCAAGTAATCTGCTATTTTGTTTAATATTCCTTTAATGTACATAGCTGGCATTAACTTTAGGTTTTGTTCTGGCCAGTTCAATATTTTCATTGACTCCGTCATTAGATTCCAAGGATTGAATTGTGATGTTGTCTGTGACTACGAGAACATTTTTCTGTTGAATTTCTGTCTTGAACCCAGAAAGGCCAGTCTCACAGCGTTCATTTCCAAGTAATTTATACTTTGTTTTTTGTCTATTCGCTTCCAAGTTCCTTGTGCATTGAGCTGAGCACAATAGCCCCCCATCCTATTAGACTGGCATCCATTGTTATCTTCACTTGATGTTTCATTATAAAGGGAATACCTTTTCTCAAGTTGCTGGTTTGTAACCACCATTTCAAGGCTTCCCACACCAAATTTGGAATCAGAATCATGTGATCCCTTTTTCTACCAATACCTTGTTGACAGCACTGTAACAATGTTTATAAAGATCTCGAGTGGTACCTTCCCCAAGGCACTATTATTATTATTATTATTAACCTTTATTTATAAAGCGCTGTAAATTTACACAGCACTGTACATAATTTTTTTAGTCAGACGGTTGTACTAGATGTACTGCTGATATCAAAAGTCCCATCGCTTTGGCCAACCACATTATTCTGTTTTTAACTGATTGTATGTACAGCGCTGTGTAAATTTACAGGACTCTATAAATAAAGCTTAGTAATAGTAAAATAATAATCTGCTTTTTCGGTTTCTTAACAGTGATAATACCTTCTTTATGTTTCTTTGTCTTTCTAGTGATTGAGTCATGCATTCCTTTTCTGTATTTATTTCTGCCTCTAAGTGTGATATCTATGTTCTCGGAGTCAAATGACTTTTCTGGTAAATATACTGCACAGCTCTACCTACACGATCCAAAGCCTTGTGTAGTGTACTAATATCTAATTCTTCAGCACACTTCAGCCGCACTATCACTTGAAGAACGGAAAATCCTTTGTAATTTAACTGTTTTGTCCATTTTCTAATTTAACTCTTAATAATAAACCTGACTGTATAAATATAATGGAGAAGCAGGACAGGTAAATTAAAACTGTCAGAGAAGAGAAAGTGGAGTCTCAACGGAAATTTATTAACTGAAAAAGAACATTGATTCCTGTCTCGCAGATGGCACACGTGGGGATAAACCCAAGGGAAATGAATTATTCCACCTGCTATCCTGAGAATGAGTGGTTTCCAGTTGGCAATGGGGTCAGGCAAGGCT
The DNA here is from genome assembly GCF_019175285.1 of Sceloporus undulatus. NCBI lineage: Eukaryota > Metazoa > Chordata > Lepidosauria > Squamata > Phrynosomatidae > Sceloporus > Sceloporus undulatus. Next base: position 71,124,329 of record NC_056527.1, on the reverse strand, counting down.
CCATTTTATCACCCTATCTGTTTAACTTGTATGCTGAATGTATCATACATAAAGCAGGAATAGACTCTGAGGAAACAACGTCAACAATACAGATGATATCATACTCCTAGCAGAAAATTATGAAGCCTTGGAATGATTACTGAAGAAAATCAAGAAAGAAAATGCAAAGGAGCGTTTACAGTTGAACATTAAAAAACAAAAATAATGAAGACAGATGATTTACATACTTTTTATGAAGATGAAGATATTGAGACAGTTAAAGATATTTCTTATTTTTGCTCAGTAACTAATCAGAATGGAGACTGCAGTCAAGAAATCAGAAGGTAATTGGGACATGGAAGGGGGCTATGAAGACACTAAACAAGATCCTGAACTGTAAAATATATAATTGAATACTAAGTTAGGATGTCCATGCCAACATATTTCCCATTTCTATTTATCATTGTAAAAGATAAACAGTGAAGAAAACTGATAGGAAGAAAATCAATTAATTTAAATGTGGTGCTTGCGAAGAGTTCTATGGATACACGGACTGCTATAAAGACAAATACAGTGTGGGTGTGCTTTACGCGGCTTTCAGCATATGCTGAAAGCCATATGGAGAGAAGGGGTGGTGCATCCCATAGGCATGCATGCTGCCGCGTGAATAAGCCCCATTCAAGCATAGGCAGTATTTGTTTTACGCGAGGGAGTCCGTAACGGATCCCCCGCATTAAAAAAGGGTGAACTGTAGGTCTTTTGTTGTTCTGTCCCTCCAGGTTGTTTCTGAGTTATGGCGACGCTAAGCCAAACCTATCACAGGGTTTTCTGGGGCTGATTGTAGAGCAAATCATGTCCAAGTAATAAGTTGTGACTGGATGAGAATCTAGTGAGCAGGCAGGTGTAGACCATGGTAATAAGCCAAGTAAACCAGGTGATTGTATTAACTAATTAGAAAGGTATAATTGCCTTGTGGATCTACTGGGTCTTAGGAGGTTTCCTTGTATCCTGCTCTCATGGTAAGACAATTTATGCATGCTAATGAATCAAGATTTTGGACCGTGCTGTGCTATATTGTTCTGTTTGCACCAGTTGTTTTTTGTTTGTTTTTTAGATGTCTGTTAAGTAAAGTTTTTGTTAAATTCCTCAAACCTCTGCTGTTGTTTTTACCATAATACTCACACCCCAACAAATCAAACCTGAACTCACCCTAGAAACCAAGATGACTAAACTGAGACTGTCACACTTTGGCCCTAAGAAGACATGACTCACTAGAAAAGACAAAAATGCTTAGTAAATTAGAAGGAAGCAGGAAAAGAAGAACACATTACAAATGGGTGGAGTCAATCATGGTAACCGCTGCCCTGAATATGCAAGACATGAGCAGGGCTGTCAATGATAGGGTGACTTGGAAGTTTGTCATTCATAGTGTCACCATAAGTCAGATTTGACTTACTGGCTGTTAACAACAACAAAAATGAATTTAATTTAACAGGCAGTATTAAAAGTTAGAGTTTTGATTTTGATGTTCATTCCAGCTTCAAGGTATGTACATTACTTTTGTTTCCAGGTACAATTGGATGCTATAAAGGTCCAGGCCATTTGGCAGACAGTATCTCCCTGTATGAGCCAACCTTGGCTCTGAGATCCTCAGGGGAGGCCCTTATCTCTGTCCGAACACCATCACAAGCATAGTTGGTGGGGACACAAAAGAGGGCCTTCTCAATGGCTGCCCATAGACTCTGGAACTCCTTTCCCAGGGAGGCCCTCTCCTTGTTGTCCTTTCATCAGTTGGCTAAGATATTTTTATTCAGACAGGGTTTTAACACAGAAAATCTTTAAAGAACAGGGTGGGGGTACTGTATTGTTTTTATTTTTGTTTTTAATGCACTTTATTCTTTTAATAAGTGATGTGTTTAAATACTGTAATAGTTTAATTCTATTTTAACGCTCACTTTTGTATGTTTTTAATTGTATTGTTCTTTTAAACTGTAAGCTGTTTTAAGTTCAATTTTGGATGGAAAGCAGGATATATATAATAATTGTTTTATTTTATTTTATTTTATGCATTTAAACTTTTTTAGTATAAAGGCCTTTCTCAACAAGGGAGTGGGATGTAACATTTAGGATAATAATACTTAACTGTTTTTTCAAAGTGTGTATTCTACTGTACAAGGGGGGAGGACAATTAATTTGAAATGTGTGCTGCAGGAGAGTTCTACAGATACGATGAACTGCCAAAAAGATAAAGCAATGGCTCCAAAAGCAAATTAAGCTTGAATTCTCCCTAAAAGCCAAAATGACTAAACTGAGGATATCCCGCTCTGAATTTAAGAGATGACATGACTCACCAGAAAAGATGGCAATGCTTGGTAAAGTGGAAAGTTTGGTAAAGTAGAAAGCAGAAAAAGAAGAATGCAGGCATTGGTTGATGACAAACAATGACTTCAGTAGTGTAAAATTGGATGAGAGATACTCAACCTGTAGATGCAATACAAAGGATGTTTCAAAGCACAAAGGGCACAAGCAGATGTGAATAGGGGCTAAGAAAATGCACATATACCAAATAGGATGTAAAGGCAAAGCAAAGAAATTGGCAACAATTATACTGTACATAAATGTTTTATTCAGATCCTTCAAAGCCCAATTCCTCTTGGCTGAGGGAAACTGCCAAAAAATTCCCACTGTCCAAGCACTGAAAAAGGCCACAGGAGAAAAAGATCACAACAGAAAGAGTAGAGAATGTTGGTATTTCTTTCAGGGGCTCCCACAACAGATTAAGCTCTAGCCTTTTGCCACTCAGAGAAGGGCTGGTTCCTTTTTTATATGAGTTATACTGTACAATATTTACATTGTGTAAATCAACCCAGGTTTTTGTGTCAATTTTTGACTGAAATGTCTAGACTTATACATGAGAATATATAGTATCTCTTCACCACTCTAAGTTTTTACTGGAAAGTTATGCTGGAAAAATTCTATTAAAAAAAAGATCACCAACAGCATAAATATTCATAGTGGTGCTGTTCTTTTTAAAAAGTTGTGCTGTTTTAGACATACGTTTTAGTTTATTTAGTCATATATAATCCACAACTTCTTAAAAATATTAAATAAGAAAATGCTAGAAATGTATTTTTAAACTCCACTGTGCTACATTTAACATTAAAACTTCAATACTACATTACGTTACTGTAGTTGCCAGAAAAGAAACCATTAGGACTTTTAACTTGTTAGAAAAATGTGGAAGCTCCAGCCTTGGCAGAATCTTCACAAAGGATCTGAATATGTGAAGAATAAACAATGCTACTCTCTACAGAGAATGAAAGAAAAATAATAAAATTGGCTTTGTCATTTTCAGCACTGTGATGTGTAAAGTTCCCTTGGAATACTGGCTCCACACTGTTTTTAATTTTATAGGTCAAAGGGCACACTCAGCTTTACCTATGATAACATAACTTCTCAGCAGCAAAAATACCTAAACATTAAGCCACTGTATAAATACACAAGGTAGAAGTTGCAGAAATCAAGTAAAAACCATGTAGAGTTTCAGCCACCATCATACAAACAATTCAAAATACTAAAATTATTCTGTTTTACAGTTTATTTCTTCAAAGTATTTGGTCAACAGTTAGTTTACACTTACCTGAGATTTTATTATTTACATTACACATCTAGCATTATATTTATGGCAGAAAGGAACATTGGGTCTTACCTGTGAGATGTTC
>NC_056527.1:71113237-71120528 GCF_019175285.1 Sceloporus undulatus | reverse complement strand
CCGCCGCTGTGGCAAAGGCCCGGTGGCGGTGCTGTTGGGGGCCAAGAGGCCTCCAGCACCGCCATCGCGCCCTTGCACGGTGGCGGCAAGGAAGCCGAGGCTTGGCCTCCGCCGCCGCCGCTGCCACCCGGCTTCGACCGCAGCGGCGGCGTCGGAGACCAAGCCGCTGCGCCGAGAAGGTAAGGAAGGGGAAGGGAGGGAGGCGAGGAGGGAAGCGTGGGAAGGGAGGGAGGAGAAGGAAATTGTCCCCAATGGCGACACGCGACGCCATTGGGGATAATTTCCCAATTTGCCATCCGCAGATGCTCAAATCCGCGGATGGCAAATCCGCATATAAGGAGGGCCGACTGTAATAGAATTCTAGTCCCAGGGAGGCTGAATAGATACCTGGTGGTGATTTTGAGATGTCTCAGAAAAATAAACTGCAAGTTACAAGAAACTACTTGATCACTCTTCCCATGAAACTAGATGCTTCTTAGATAACTAGAAACACAAAATCAAAGAATTAGAAGAGATCACAAGGTCATCCAGTCCAACCCCCTGCCAGGCAGGAAATCCAAATCAAAGCATAACCGACAGATGGCCATCCAGCCTCTGTTTGAAGACTTCCAAGGATGACAGCCCTTACTGTCAGGAAGTTCCTCCTAATGTTGAGGTGGAATCTCTTTTCCTGGAGCTTGTATCCATTGCTCCAGGTCCTAGTCTCTGGAGCAGCAGAAAACAAGCTTGCTCCTCCCTCAATATGGCATCCTTTTAAGTATTTAAACAAGGCAATCATATCACCTCTTAACCTCTTTTCCAGGCTTAAACATCCCCAGCTCCCTAAGTTGTTCCTCATAGGGCATGGTTTCCAGACCATTCACCATTTTAGTTGCCCTCCTTTGGACACGCTCAAGTTTTTCCACAACCTTTTTGAATTGTGGGGCGCAGAACTGGACACAGTATTCCAGGTGAGTCCTGACCAAAGCAGGAATTCCCCAAAGAAGAATTCAAACAAATAGCGAGCACGTGATCAACTGTGACTAACCACGATCAAAGGTTTCAACTGTACAATTCAGGGAATAAACAGCATATTAGAAACAGTGCTAGCAATATAAGTGCTCTTCTTAGTTCAGGTTTTTGCCTGACAGTCAAGTAATTGTAGCAACAAAAAGGCCAGGATTTTAAACTCAGAAAACTATCTTGGAGATAACGACAATGAACATCTTGACCCTTAGCTGGTTAGTCAGAGCTGATCAATTATCTAAGAAGCATCGGGTTTCTTGGGAGGAGTGATCAAGTACAGTAATTTCTTCTTAATTGTAAACTGTAGTTTCTGAACTGAATTGGAAAAGAAAAAATGATCCAGATCAAGTAAATGTTTAAATTACATTACTGTGCTTTGTTACCTACCTGGCTCTCTTCTTTGCAGACGCAGCTAGAGAAACAAAATGAAGATGAAGACATTAGTAAAAACAGTGAACAAGGTAATATAAATGGCTTTAAATGCGCTGAAATAGTATTAATTACATGGAGACATTAATGGTACTTGACCTGTTTATTCACACACAGTATCTTACTCCTTCATCACACACTATATGTATATTCCTCCACCCCACCACTTCTGGAAATATGAAATATTTCCAATGAGTAAATGTAGGCTGCTAGAATTTTCAATGAACAATGAAGGACTCTTCTATTTTAGTCTGTAACTCCACTTCGATCCACCGGGAGAGGCGAGGAAACATAAATAAATTTTATTATTATTTATTATTATTATTCCTTTATCCAGAGCAGCAGAGAAACTTAGTATTATAATATTATGAGAAATAATCACTGCCCAGCCCTCTACCTCTGGCAGATGGGTTATGCAGTATAAGAGGAATGTATGACCAAGGAGATGTCATCATACCATCAATGAAATGTAACTGAAGAATTCTAATCACAATTCCTGTCTCTTCTACAAAGTGACCTCGTGGCATTCCTTTTCCAATTGTTCAGAACATCTTTTCTATAGTCACTTCCCTCTTACTTCCATGCACAGATGTCTAAGGAGTGAGGAACTGAGCCTTTTTAGCAGCTTATAGTCCCAATTATCACTACAGGAGCGAATAGGAGGAGCTTAACCCAGAATACAAACGGTTAGGACCCTGTCTGCTGGGAAATAACTCTCAATAGCTTTAGGAACAAAGAGCCTCTTTGTTCCTAAAGCTATCAAGAGTTATTTCCCAGCAGTCATGACTCTTGCAAGGCTTCTGCGTCTAGGTTATAGGAAGGGTTAACTCAGGAGAGATGGTTCATATTAGCCAATGGAAGGTGTCGAAGGACAGGTTGCTTACCTGTAACGGTATTCGGTCGAGTGGTCATCTGCGAATACATACAAATGGGTTTCACTGCGCCTGCGCAGTGCTGCTCGGAACCTACTGGAATCACTGGGCAAAGTTTACTTTGCAACATATAGAAACTTTTTGGCGGTAACTCCGCCCACCCGTTATAAGGCCCCTGCCTTCCCGCTCTTTTCCCCAGTTCCGCAATTTTTCCGCCAAGCAGGCGATGGAAAGAGCCAATAAGAGCAGGACACTGAGGGGACGGACGGGTGGGATTTGTATGTATTCGCAGATGACCACTCGAAGAAATACCGTTACAGGTAAGCAACCTGTCCTTCTTCTTCGTGGTCTCTGCGAATCATACAAATGGGTTTAGACTGACAAGCTTAGGTATGCGGCGGAGGGAGTGTCCTGAAACCAAAGCTATGGTAAACCAAAGGTATATTTATTGCAACAATAAAACAACTTGAACCATAAAAAGAGTCAGTCTTTTTGTTCATGCAAAAGACAAACATAGCAATAACATTGCTTAACCTGAGAAGGGAGCAAGAGGTCGTGCAAGACCAGTCCCATAGAATTTGTGCAAACCAACATTCAACAGAATGCAAACAGTGGCATATGTAAATAAGTGCTAAACACAAACCATCAGTAGTGCAATCAATGCAGCCCTGAAACCAACACAGCCCTCCCGAAAGCTGCGTCTCGGATGGCTCTGGTGTCCAACCTATAGTGCTTTATAAAAGTCAGTGGCTGGGACCAGACAGCAGCCTTGCAGACGTCCTCCAAAGGAATCCCCGACAGGAATGCGGAGGATGCTGACATTGCCCTTGTGGAGTGGGACCGAACCCTGCCAGGGAGAGGTTTGCCCAACAGTTCACAGCAGAGGTGGATGGTACTGGCCACCCATTTGGAAAACCTCTGCGCAGACACAGGCAACCCCTTCTTCGGTTCTGAGTAGCATTGGAAAAGTCTCTCAGACCGACTGGAGGCAGCAGTTCTGTCCAAATAAAACGCCAGTGCTCTTCTGACGTCAAGAGAATGAAGGTGTCGCTCCGCATCCGAAGTCGGGTTGGATGCGAGAGTGGGCAACACAATGTCCTGACACATGTGGAAAGCAGACACAACCTTCAGCAAGAAGGTAATGTCTGTACGGAGGACCACCTTGTCCTTATGGAACCTCAGAAAGGGCTGGTCCCTCTGTAAGGCACAGAGTTCGCCCGCACGGCGGGCAGAGGTGATGGCCACAAAAAAAGCGGTTTTCCAAGTCAAAAGTCTCAAGTCCGCTGTGGCCATCGGTTCAAAGGGCTTGGATTGGAGGGCGGACAGTACTGCCTCCAGGCTCCAAGCCGGTGGCGGTACCGACACAGGAGGATACAGGTTGGCACACCCCTTAAGGAATCCCTTCACCAAGGGGTCCTTGAAGAAGGAAACCCTCCCCCCAAATTGGTACTTGGCACAAATGGCAGACAAATAGCACTTGATGGATGCGAGGCACAGCCCCTCATCCAAAAGCGCCATCAAAAACTCCAGCACCACTGGAGTAGACACCTGAGCAGGAGACAAGCCCTTTCGGTCGAGGAAGAAGCCAAATCTCTTCCATTTCAGGGCATAGGACCGCTGGGTAGAATGTTTTCTTGCAGCCAGGATCACCGTCCTTACTGCTTCAGGTAGGGCCGTCAGGGCTGTATCCTCCAGGCTACCAGCGGCAGGCTCTCGATGTCCGGGTGGAGGATCCGTCCGTCCTGGGTCGAGAGCAGGTCCGGGCGAAGGTTGAGGCGGAGGAAGCATCTCCTGGAGAGGTGGAGAAGGGATGCGAACCAGGGCTGTCTCGGCCACCACGGGGTGATCAGGATCGCATGCAAGTGGTCCATTGTCATCTTGGACACCACCCTGATAATGAGAGGGAACGGAGGGAAGGCGTAGAAGAGCTCTCCCGTCCAAAGGAAGGCGAATGCGTCTCCGAGGGATCCGTCCATCCGCTTCCTGGAGCAGAACTGGGGACAGTGGCTGTTCCACCTGGTCGTGAAGAGGTCGATCCGGGGGGTTCCCCACCGGTCGAAGAGGTCGCTGACCGTCTCGGGATGGAGCCTCCACTCGTGGCATACCGATGGAGATCTGCTGAGGCGATCTGCCAACTCGTTGTCTTCTCCGGGAAGGTGAATCGCCTGGAGAAAGACGCGTCTCTGAATGCACCAGTGCCAGATGCGGAGCGTAAGGTCGAGCAGGGTCTTGGATCTGGTGCCTCCTTGTTTGTTGATGTAATACATCACGGTGGTGTTGTCTGTCCTCAGGAGGACCACCTTGTCTGTGACGGCGAACTCGAACGCCCTCAATGCCTTTTCCACTGCCAGCATCTCCAGGGCGTTGATGTGGAGGAGCTTGTCCTGTGTGGACCACCTGTCCTTGACGACCAAGTCGAGCAGGTGAGCGCCCCATCCCTCCAGGGATGCATCGGTTGTCAGAGTTAGTTGGGACTGGGGCTGATGAAAAGGCATTCCGGTGCAGACGTTGCGGCAGTCCAACCACCATCTCAGGGAAGCCGCTACCGGTCTTGGTACCGTGAGCCACTTGGACGGGAGGTCCTCCATCGGGGAGAAGACCGAGAGGAACCAGGACTGAAGAGGTCGAAGGCGAAGCCTTGACCATGGCGTGACGAACGTCGTTGATGCCATGTGGCCCAGGGCGACTTGGACATCTCTGGTCCTCACCCTTCTGTGGGAGATGCAAGGCCTGAGCGACGCTGTCAAGGCCTGGAAACGGTCTGGAGGGAGAAAGGCGGAGCATCTTTCGGAGTCGAGGATGGCCCCGACGAACTTGACCTGCCTGGCCGGTGTGAAGTGGGACTTTTCTCTGTTGACGACCAGCCCGAGGGAGTCCAAGAGGTGCAAGGCAAACGAGACTGCCTCCTGCAGTTCTTGCTGGGATTCGGCGGCAAACAGCCAGTCATCCAGGTACGAGAAGATCATGAAGCCCTTTTGATGGAGGTATGCCACCACCGGTGCCATGCACTTTGTGAAGACCCGTGGAGCCGTGGCCAAGCCGAAGGGAAGGACGTTGTAGCGGTACGAGGTGGAGCCGACAGCGAAGGCGAGGAATCTTCGGTGGGACTCTCGAATCCCGATGTGGAAGTAGGCGTCCTTCAGGTCGACGGTCGCGAACCACAGGCCCTAGCAGAGCAGAGGCAGAATGGAAGCCAAGGTTACCATCCGAAAGCGACGGTACTCAAGGAACAAGTTCAATTGTCTCAAGTCCAGGATGGGCCTGATGCCCCCATCCGCTTTTGGTACCGTAAAGTACCTGGAGAAGAAGGCCCTAGAACATTGGTCGGGCAGCAAAGGGGAGATTGCCCCCTTTTCAAGCAAGGTGCGCACTTCATCGAGAAGGGTGTCCGAGGGGGGAGTGGACATGAAGGCTCCAGTTGGAGGGAGCTCTTGGAACTCGAGGGCATACCCCCTACGGACGATGTTGAGAACCCACGAGTCCGATGTTATTGAGGTCCAGGTGTTAGCAAAGGGCCTCAAAATGTCCAAAAAGAAGGGGGGTAAAGGAGAGACGAAGCGCGCTGCGTCCCTTCAGGCTCTCTTCTTCCCCTGGTCGGTGTCCTGCCGGCGGGACTTGCAGTACCGAGGCGGGAAGTTGCGACGGCCAGAGGAGGAGGAAGACTGCGAGGGGTAGCGACGTCTCTGGGAGCCCTGTTGTTGGGACTGCCGATCCCGGGAGAAGGTCCCCTGTGACTGACCTTGCGGCTGCCACGGGCGCTGACGCTTCTGGAATGGCAAAGCAGGTGCAGAGGACATGCCATGCTTCTTCGCCGCCACCTTCATCCTGAACTTCCTGTTCAGGCAGTCGTCGGTCTCGGCATGGAAGAGCCTGGTCCCGTCGAGCGGCATGTCCTCGATGGCTGCCTTGACAGTGGGGTTGAGGTCCGAGGCCCTCAACCAGGCGTGTCGTCGGAGTGCCATCGATGCAGACATGGCCCTCCCTGCACAGTCAGCCATGTTTCTGGAAGTGGTGATGAGCCAACTTCCGATGGAGTGGGTCTCGTCCCTGACCTTGACCGGATGAGGTCTTTGGACCTCATCCGGGATGTCCGGGATGAGGGGGGAGATCCGTTCCATGAGGGTCTGGATATAGGCCCCCATGCAGGCGGCATAGTTGATGGCCTTCACCGCAAGGGCCGCAGCTGAGTAGGCCTTCTTGGCCAGGCCATCAACTTTCTTAGCCTCCTGGTCGACAGGGGAGGTAGCCTGCTTCGGGACGAAGCTGTGTTGAGCTCCCTCAACAATCGCCGAGTTCGGCCTGGGGTGGTCGGCCAACCAGGAACAGCTTGCCGGGGCGACCCTGTAGAGTGACTCCACCTTGCGGGACGAAGCAGACAGGGAGGCCGGGGAGGCCCAAGACCTTTGGACTATGGTCTGTAGTGACGGAAGCAGGGGGAGGCAAGGCGGAGTAGGCACCCGTCCGTGCACCCGACGTTCTACCAGATCCTGAGCGTCGTCATCCGGGAAGGCGAGCTCGATGTCGAGGGCCCTGGCCATCTTGACGACGTGCTCACTGAAGGAACGGACGTCGTCGGATGGGGAAGACGGCTCCGGGTTGTGCATCCTCTGTGGAGAAGCCGACACCGAGAGGTCATCTTCCTCCGAGGGCACCTCGGACGGAGGCAAGGGCTCATCTTCAGAATCCGAGTCAGAGGAGAGGGGAGTGTCCACCACTCTGACTTGGGACCTTGGCCAAACCGGGATGGGGCCCGCCGAGGAGCGCGAGCGTCGGCGAGGCGGGGATGGAGGCCTCTCCATCACGGAGACACTCGGAATCGACCCGGCAGACGTGTCCTCCTGTGGTTCAGCCGGACAGGGGTTGAGCCTGGTGAACTCTTTGAGGGCCACCTCCTTCGTGACGGACATGAAGTATCGGCCCGTCTGGGTGTCGAGGAAGAGGTCCGGTGCTTCCTGCCTACGGGCCATGTCTTCGTCCTCGGAGTG
>NC_056527.1:71102882-71113137 GCF_019175285.1 Sceloporus undulatus | reverse complement strand
TTTTCAGCGATGTAGGTGGAAATATCCTATAACGTGGGTTGATTCCATCTCTTGCTCCGAAATAGGCAGGAAAAACAGACTTGAAGGAGTCGCCACCAGAGGGAGCAACCCCCACCATCCCTCAGTCAATATTACAGCCGAGGATAGAAAACAAACTCAGAGAGCATTTAATGCAAATCTAAGTATAATCAATGGAAACTATAATAAAGTCAAACTAAAAATAACTAACTAACAATCACCCTTGCAAAGTCAAGGGAAAACAGCCTCCTCAGTTCTGGGTGGGGAGGATATTTCCACCTACATCGCTGAAAACGAACATCTCACAGGTAAGACCCAATGTTCCTTTTTCCAGCGATGGAGGTGGAAACATCCTATAACGTGGGACTTACCAAAGCTCCCCAACCAATGGGTGGGTGAACTGAGGCATATCACTTATGTGAGAATCACCAGATGTGTCTTCCAAAGGAAGCCTCTTCTTGATTCAAGGCAACTCAACAGAGGTGACATGTAAATGTGGAAGATGAAGGCCATGTCATGTCCTACATTTATCTTAGATGGATGTGATTGTTGGTAGTGCAGAGGAAGTAGCTGCACTGTAAATGGAGTGATCAGCAACTGATCACAACAGAGATATCTCAATCTTCTTGTAGCATGTTAAAATGCATCCAAGACAAGCCACAATTTAATTGTGACAAAAAGATGTTGAAATCATTTCTTGAATCAAGTTATTAGAAATGTTGATTTTGTCATGAGTGACCTGGGTTGGGTCAGTCATTTGGTGTATATGAACCCTTAATATAAACTTGTCAATTTGAATCAGAATTGAGCTGTTAGTAGTTGTGGTTGAAAACAAACACTATTGGTTTTAATTGAAGCCAATTTATATTGTGGAGTAGAGATTGTTGGTCATATTCATTTTGCTTATTGGGAGAAACAAAATGATTTGTATCACCCTAAGCTGGCATCTATCATTATTTGGAACTCCATCAGGGCCAAATCAGACAATCCTTTTCGATTGGCAGCACAACCACCGTTCAAAGGGATTTGAACTTATTTGGTATATGTCAGAACAAGTGATTTATCTGTGCCATTTATTGTTGAAATAGCTAGAGGAACCACTCTAGGCTCCTCATGTTTATGACAAACTATTAATTGAAGCAGATCAGGCACTGTAGGTGCGCCAGTAACACTAGGTCAGATAACTGAGAACAACCTACCTGCTTGAAGGTGTTCTTCATGGATCTTACCCTTTGTTTGGTCAGGTAGACTCTGGTCAGCAATGCATCTACAACCACTCCAAAGTGTTGTAGCTTCTGAAATGGAACTAGGTTGTCCTTTTTATGAGTTAGCAGAAAACCTTTTCTGGATAGGAAGGAAAGCACAACTCGACATCTGTTACATCTTATGGAAGAGAAACAGATCTGATCAGGACATTGTGAAGTTATGGGTATACATGAAGATCTCACTGTTTTAATGTGTCCCTATCAGTGTAGTGAGTGTCACTGAATAAAACAACAGACTGAATGGTAGAGCCTTGTATGGAAAAAGCTTTTCCTGGTAAGCAGTGTGTAGAGAATTGTGATGAGGTAGGTGGATTGGGATGCAGAAACAACTACAACTAAGAACAGGGACACACAAAATCATGGAGCTGAAGTGTCTCCAGGGTTTTCTGGAGAATCTCCAGTCTGACCCTGTTTTTTGTTTGTTTGTTTGTTTTTAATAAACCAATTGACCCATTTTAGGTCTAGCATCACACTCTAAATTTTGTTTTGATTGTTTTAAATGTAGAATTAAAGAAGATTGGAACAAGCCTCTTTGTTTTTATAGTTTTTTAATTGTCCCAATATTGATCAAACGTCTTGTGGCTTTGGTATCAGCCAATGAATCTTTGCTTTCCTGTATCTTGAGGAAGCAATGAAATAGTGATGAGAATGGTATATGTATATGTGAGCAAATTTTTAGAGTTGGGAGGACCCTGGCTGAATTTGTTATGAAAGATGAAAGAAAGACTGCAGTCTTCCTCTCACCCTTTAGCACCAGTCAGCCAGGACTGAGGCTATTTGTGTCATTGTTTGACAAGAATTGTCACTGAACATTGTTGTTGTAGGTTTAGGTGAAGCAGTTGCTGGGGCTGATGGCAAGGTTGGTAACTAAGCTCAGACCACTGTCTGCCAAACCTATTGTCTCTTGTAAAATAAGTATCTATGGGGGGGGGAAAGGAGGATTGTCCCTGATGAAGGGACCTCATTTTTTATTTTTATGTGAAAAAGCAAATGATTTTCCCTTATCATTAAATTTTTTAGCAATATTGGATCGTGATTGTTGAAAGAGTATATCACCAATCAATTATCAAATTTTGTTTAGAACAGGCATGCATATGACCGCAGTTTTGTATATTTGTTTGATTTTATTTAAAATCTGCCTCTTGACCAATATAGAGGCTGTCTGTGGCCTTTTGTCAAATTGTATTTTATCTGGCCTGGCATAAGCTGAGAAAGCAGCCATTCTGAGTATTTTGTAGGTTGTCTTGATATAATTTTATGTTCACCTGATTATGAGGGATCTCATAAAATCTTTAGCCCACATAAGGTCAGCCCTTGAGAAAATGACATAGTTGAAGCAGCCCTAATTGCCAAGGAGGATGCTGTTTATGATCGTTTATCTGTCATTTTATTAGTGTATGTATATATACATGTATATTGTATATGTATGTGTGTGAAAGAGAGAGGGAATGTGTGTCTCATAAAGCCTGAGTATAAATGGGAGAAACCCAGGACTTATAATGAATTATCCATTGGTTAGAATTGGAGTTTTGCCATTACCTGTCAAGGTAAATGATAAGGCTTATTAACAGACACAGAACTTAGGTGTAATGTGGCAGGTTTATCCCACTCTTACCTGATAACTTTTTGAAGACAGCTCTGAAGAGTGTCTCTAGGATTGAAGGCCCCGGTCTAAGAAAAGTCACCTTTGCCTTGTGGCAAATCAAGACCGTTTCTTGTAGACTAATTGGAGTAAAGGGGTGGCCTCGGAAATGTTATTTAAAAATCTTAACCATTGTGTAGTAACACTGCAAAATGCTCAGTCACAAAAAATGGAGCGATCTTGATCTCTAAAGGCTCTCCATTATCATATTTAGACAATATAGGAAAATCAGGGCCTTGTTTTATAGGAATGTATCATAGGAAAGAACCTTTTTTTTTTTTTAAATAAAAGATGGAAAGGTCTTTTTGTTGTCTTTAGACTCAGCCAAGAGACTTTATTGTGAACAATTTGTCCCCAGTAAGAGGTAGAAATGTCAGATTTTGTTTGTAGTGGACATCTATGTGTCAATTTCTTTGATCAAATCTGTTGTTGTAGTGGAACTAAACCAGTTGTGGTCTTGGATTGTATCAAATCACATTTAGACTAGTGTCTCTTGAAATAGCCACTATCCTAAACCATTTTTTAATGTTCTGGCAGAACTTTATTTTGACCTCAAGTGTTTTTTTGTTTGTTAGTTTTTAACAAGCGCTGTAGGTCACACATAGCTCTAGAAAAAATGAAAACAGGAGAAACAACTTTCATTGAGCATAAACTATGGCAATCATAAGTGGGATCTGCTGATTCCCATAACGAGGTGAGCTGTAACTATAGACAGACACACAGAGCTATTGGATTTGGTCTCACAATAACAATCTATGGAGGCCTTATGACCTTCATAAAATCTGTATGAAAATGGAGTATCTGGTGTTGAAGGCCCAGGTTTGGATGGGGAGAACATTCTTCCCTTGAGAAAGATCAGGATCTTCTAGCTTTAAATTGCACCGAGGTGTCATTAAATTGTAATATATTAATTGTCTTATACAATAATAACATAAAAACAAATATAGCAATAATAAAAGATCATCAGACCCCAAAAGTCTAAGAGATTTCAGGAGCTTTCAGGAGCCACTGAAAGGCTTTCAGTTTTATTTGTATTTTATAAATATATATATTTATTTCAGATCAGATTCCTCTTGTGAGGAATGAACTCTAGTTAATATTTTGTTTTAAGAGAGGCAGACTGGAGCAGAAGCAGCAGGCCTTTCTTATTTGACTTGACTTGGTGTCTTTAATCAAAATGGCTGCCACACCTTAAGTTGCAGCTTTGTCTCTTATTTTAAAAAGGAGAGAACAATAAATAAATTGTTTAGGCAAATTTCTCCAAAGGAGTGACTGAAAAATCTAACTAGGGGATGATGTAACTGGCAAATCCTTTTGTTAACCCTCTCTGATGCCTTCAGTCCAAGTGGATCATGGAGGAAGGAGAGGAGGAGGAGGAGGAGGAGGAGGAGGAGGAGGAGGAGGAGGAGGAGGCAGTTGGTTTTGGAGGGAAACTCTCCATTTGCACTTCTGTGCAACTGAGGTCTCTTTTAAACTGGCAATGCAAGCCAGAAACTTTTTTAAAACTGGCAATGCAAGCCAGAGACAAACTCTCTAGCCATATTCATGAGATAACTGAAATCTCTTTGAAAACTGGCAATGTAAGCCAGAAACAAACTCTCTAATCACACTATTGAGGTAAATGAAATCTCCATGAAAGCTGGCAATGGAAGGCAGTAACAAACTTCTGGAGTAAATCTTAACACACAAACATAGGATTAGAAGTAGGATCATGACTCACCTCTTGAAGTCTGCCTCCTCTCTCTCTCTCACTGCCCAAACCTCTTCCCAGGTTTGATGTCTGCAGTGGGCGCAATCTGGCCAAGGACAGGTGGTTCTCTCCTCTGGCCACGCCAAGGCCTCTCTGGTTGTCCATCTCACCGCCCAAACCCCTTCTGGGGATGGTGACTGCGGTGTGGCGCCTTTTGGTTAAGGACAGGGAATATTCCCTCCTCCACCGCGCCAATTCCTTTTGGGATGTCCATCTCACTGCACAGACACCTTCTTGAGGTTGAAGATTGCAGAGGAGCACATCTGGTCCAGGACAGAGGGATCTCCCTCCTCCAGCCATTCCTGGGCTTCAGCCAGACATGGCTGGGCTGTCTTTTTATTCTTTAATGCTGGAGTTGTTGACTCACAGCACAGCAGCTTCTGAACTGTCTCTCCCTGCCTGGCTTTGTTTCAGCCATTAGAGAGGCAAAGGGATAGAGAAAGACTAAAGAAAAACATTGCTGTTTTTTGCAGGAGAGAACAGATCATGAATAGAAGAAGAATAGAAGAAATATTAGAAAAATATTAAAGTCTTTAAGACAAAGTCAAAGAAGGAGGAGAAAAGGAAAAACACAGCCTACTCGGAGCGAGGCAGGAAAAAGACTGAGGGATGGTGGGGGTTGCTCCCTCTGGTGGCGACTCCTTCAAGTCTGTTTTTCCTGCCTATTTCGGAGCAAGAGATGGAATCAACCCACGTTATAGGATGTTTCCACCTCCATCGCTGGAAAAGTGCAGTTCTCAAATCAGCTTTTCCAAAAGCAGTCTCACTATATTTTGGTTGCAGCATGAAGATGGAAACTAGACTCCCTATACAAAGTTCAAGTGTAGAATCTTTACCCTTAACTCATGTCATACTTAAACCAGAGAATAAATGCAGTTTAGTATTAAATATGTCAATGAAAATAATTACATAAATCTATGCTACATATTGAGAGCATACTCATTTCTAAATTTAAGAAAATAAATTACCTTTTTATGCCTTATTCCAGCATAGTGTGTCTGCAGTGTCATTGCACTCATGCATGGAACTTTACAAATCTAAAAGAAGTTCAAAAAGTGTGTTATAGAACCAGGGTTTATTTGTTTTTTAAGTTCTCTTTGAAGATAGTAATATAATGGAATTAAACATTTAAACATATAAAACGTGCCAGGTATTTTACAACAATAGGCTTGCTCAGAATGATGGCTGCCATGACAAACATGTCATCAGCCAAACACATCATAGAGTTGGAAGACACTACAAGGGCCATCCAGTCCAACCCCCTGCCACGCAGGAAATCACAATCAAAGAATTCCCAACAGATGGCCTAGAGACAAGGTTCTTTGCTAGAGCTCCATCTTCTTGGTGTCATCCAGTAGTTAATCAGATTGTTAATGGGGGCTTGCTACTGGGGGTATCAACTTCCTTGTTCCAAGTAGCTACTTGCTGCAGGCCTATTTCTGGACAAAATTATGCCCTATGTCTAGTCTATCTGAATGACTGAATCTCCCCACATGAGCCTGCCCAGGCTCTAAGATCATCTGTGGATGATCTTATCTCAGCCCCACCACTTTCCCAGATTTGTTTGGTGGGAACATGAGAAAGGGCCTTCTTACAGTTGGTACTATACTTTGGAATTCTCTGTCATGAGGGCTAGGATAGTTCCCTCATTGTCTTCATTTTCATAAGAATTTTTTAAAAATTCTGTTCAAGCAGACTTTTAAAAAATCACCAAGAGCATGCTGTTTTAATGATGGCCTGTTCTGCTGATTTTTCTTTTCTTTTTCAATTAATTTAGAATCACAGAATCATAGTTGGAAGAAAGCACAAGGGCCATTCAGTCCAGCCTCCTGCCATGCAGGGGAACAGTATCAAAACACTCCCAAAAGATAGCTATTATTGTTGTTGTTGTTATGTTTATTTATATCCTGTTTAAAAACCTCCAAAGGTGACTCTACCACACTGTGAGGCAGTATATTCCAATGTCAAACAGCTCTTGCCATCAGAAGGCTCTTCCTAATGTTTAGGCAGAATCTCTTTTCCTATTGCTCCGCGTCCTGGTCTCTGGAGCAGCAGAAAACAAGTTTGCTCCTTCTGCCATATGACATCTTTTCAAATATTTAAAACATGGCTATCATTTCACCTTTTAACCTTCTTTCTTCAGGCTAAACATTCCCAGTTCCCTGAGGGACTCCTCATGGGGCATGGTTACTAGAACTTTCACTATTTCAGTCCTCTGGACACAATCCATCTTGTCAATATCCTTCTTGAAGTGTGGTGCCTAGAACTGGACACAATATTGCAGGTAAGGTCTGACCAAAGCAGAATAAAGGTACTATTACTTGCCTCAGTCTAGACACTATGCTTCCATTGATGCAGCCTAGAGTCACATTGGCTTTTCTAGCTGCTGCATCACACTGCTGATTCATATTCAGGTTGTGGTCCACTAACACTCATATTTCTTTTTCATGCACTGCTGTCAAGCCTATATCTGTGCATTTCATTTTTACTGCCCAAAAGTAGTACCCTTTATTTCTCCCTGTTGAAGTTCATTTTGTTAGTTTTGGCTCAGCTTTCTGATATGTTATGGTCATTTTGTATTCTGATTCTATCCTCTGGTTTTAAAGGTTTTAATTTTTGTCTGAACATTCAGAATATCATAAGGGATTATGGGTAAGAAGCTGAAAGAACTGGATGCACAGGTTTGTCATCTCATCTCTTCTCTCAGTTAAAAGGTATGGTCTAGGAAGGGAGAGGATAATAGCGGATGTGAACAACTGGATCCGCAGAGCGTGCTAATGAGAATGATTTTGATTCATGGCCTGCAGTTTCCGGAGAGGGAACTGCTGGCAAGGGATGGGTTGCACCTCACATCAGTTGGCAGAAACGTTTTTGCCAACATCTCAAAACTTTGATAAGAAGGGCTTTAAACTGAGTTATCCAGGGGAGGGAGATAGTATTTTGGAAGGTCTGGAGATAATAGTCAAACTGTTATAGAGTGAACAAGGTAAATAGTGCAAAGAACCAACAGTGGGAGAGAAAAATCTTTACAAAGGCAGCTGGGGATGTCTACACTAATGCACAGAGCATGGGAAATAAACAAACAAACAAAAAAGAATGAATGAATTTGAACTCATAGCACACCAAAGGAAATACAATATAATAGGCATCAATGAAACCTGGTGGGATGGCCATGCAGTCCAACCCACTGCTATACAGGAACAGCTCTTACTGTCAGCAAGCTTGTTTTCTGCTGCTCTAGATAATAGGACATCAAACACTGAAGACAAGGGAATAATTTGCAAAGCAGTGCTGCAAGAAATTCTGTAGAAACCATGAACTGGCAAAAAGAGCAAATCAAGTTTGAGATCTCTTTATAAGCCAAAATGACTGAACTGAGGCTGTCCTAACGTGGGACGTATCACAAGACTTTATTAATTGTAATGCTATTCATGCTTGTTAAAGTGGAAGATAGTAGAGAAAGAGCAAAAGAGGAATCTTTTCTATAGATTGATTGATTAAAGGAAGAAGTCACAGATTGTGAAATCTGAGCAGGGAGGGCAATTGATGACTGGGGCTCTTGGGAGATGTCTCTTTCAGAGGGTCACCTTAAGTCAAAGTCAATTTTATGGGAAATAACAATAAAAGATGTGGTAGCTCCCACCAAAGGTTCCCACTACTTTCCCGTAATTGAGTAGTAGTTCACTATTCATGAGAAAAAAGTTCAACATGGTTTTTGCTTCTACATTCAGGAAAATGAAACTGTCAGTGAGGCAAGTGAAAAATTTTACATTCTTAGAATCACAGAGTTGGAAGAGACCACAAGGGCCATCCAGTCCAACCCCTGCCATGCAGGAAATCACAATCAAAGCATCCCCGACAGATGGCCATCCAGCTTCTGCTTAAAAACCTCCAAAGGAGGAGATTCCACTACACTCTGAGGGAGTATGTTACAATGTCAAACAGCCCTTACTGTCAGGAACCTCCTAATGAACCTCTTTTCCTGTAGCTTGCATCCATTGTTCCAGGTCTTGTTCTCCGGAGCAGCAGAAAACAAGCTTGATCCCTCCTCAATATGACATCCCTTCAAGTATTTAAACAGGGATATCATATCACCTCTTAACCTTCTCTTCTCCAGGCTAAGCATCCCTAGCTCCCTAAGTCGTTGCTCATAGGGCATGGTTTCCAGTCCCTTCATTGTTTTAGTCGCCCTCCTTTGGACATGCTCCAGTTTATCAACATCCTTTTTGAATTGTGATGCCCAGAACTAGACACAATATTCCAGGTGGGATCTGACCAAAGCAGAATAGAGTGGTACTATTTTATTGATGCAGCTTAAAACTGCATTGTCCTTTTTAGCTGCTGCATCACACTGCTGACTCATGTTCAACTTGTGGTCTACTTGGACTCCTAGATCCCTTTCACCCATAGTTTCATTCAGCCAGGTGTCCCCCATCCTATATCTGTGCATTTAATTTTTCTGCCCTAAGTACAGCACCTTACATTTCTCTCTGTTGAAGTTCGTTTTGTTAGCTTTGGCCCAGCTTTCTAGTCTATTCAGGTCATTTTGAATGTTGATCCTGTCCTCTGGAGTGTTAGGTACTCCTCCTAATTTGGTGTTATCTGCAAATTTTATAAGTATGCCCCCATTTCTGTTGTCCAAGTCATTAATAAAGATGTTGAATAGCACTGGGCCCAGGACAGAACCCTGTGGCACCCCGCTAGTCACTTCTCTCCAGGATGAAAAGGAGCCATTATTGAGCACCCTTTGGGTTCAGCCAGACAACCAATTAGAAATCCATGTAACAGTTACCTTGTCTAGCCCACATTTTACTAGCTTGTTTGCAAGTTCTTGGATAAGACTGACTTTCAACAGATATCGAGGCAGTTGAAGTTGCCCATTACTGCTGTATCTATCCTTTTTGAGTGCTTGGTTGTTCTAGAAAAGCCTAATCTAAGTGTTCAATGTGACTTGGAAGTCTAGCCGCTACCATGATCACTATTATTTCTATATCCTTTAATTTTTATCCAAATGACTTACATAGTCCAAACTATAGACCTCAAAGGTACAGTGGTACCCCGGGATACGAATGCACCGCCTTACGAAATTTCCGGGTTACGAAAAAAATCCATTGAAAAAAACTGTTCCGGGTTACGAAGGTTATTTCGGGTTACGAAAAAAATTTTGGTGCTTTTCGGCGCTTTTTCGCACGAAATCGCGGCTTTCGCTATTAGCGCCTATGGCTTTTTCGGCTTACGAAGATTTTCGGGTTACGAACGCGGCGGCGGAACGAATTAAATTCGTAACCCGGGGTACCACTGTATACACATCTTTTACATATAATGCTACTTCTGTTATTTTCCCATTTGGAGCCCTGGTGGCGCAGTGGTTAAATGCCTGTACTGCAGCCATTTACTCAAAACCACAAGGTTGCGAGTTCAAGACCAGCAAAAGGGCCCAAGCTCGACTCAGGCTTGCATCCTTCCGAGGTCGCTAAAATGAGTACCCAGACTGTTGGGGGCAAATTAGCTTACTTGCTAATTAGCTTACTTGCTGTTCACCGCTATGATCTTTGGAATAGCGGTATATAAATAAAACAA
>NC_056527.1:71099796-71102872 GCF_019175285.1 Sceloporus undulatus | reverse complement strand
ATTATTATTATTATTATTATTATTATTATTATTATTATTATTATTATTATTATTTGGCCTGTTGCTTTTGAAGAAGTATACATGTCACTTGCTATATTCCAGTCATGAGTATCATCAGATTCTAGTGATGCCTATTTAATTTTAATTCCTAGAATCCTTGGCTGTTCGAAATGCTGCCTGGGGTTTGGGGGAGGTTCTGTTCAAACCATTTGGAGGACAAAACGTTGACAAGTACTACACTGAAGTATCTCCAACATGTGACTGACACCTAATTCTACCTCTGTCTCACAGAAGTCAAGGGAGGCAGTAGATATAACAATAGACTGGATGTGGGCCAATAAACTAGACTTAAACCAGACAAAATGGAATTATTGCTCATATATGGTCTGTTTATCTATCTGAATGCTGTTCATTCTCTTCTGGAAGGGCTGCACCACACTAATATCAGATGCAAGATTTGGGGGTGCTTACATGGATCCAGAAGTGACATAAGAGGCAGACATTGTTGCAGTGACAAAGAGCACTCATTATCTGCTTGGAATGATAGATCAACTAGGACCCAATCTGGACAGAGATAATCTGGTTACAATTATTCCCCTCTTCTGCAACTTCTCATTTGGATTACTTGTTTAGATGGGAGGCTGCCTTTGAAAACAGACTCTAACCTTCTAGTAGTCGAAAACAAGGTGATAGGCAACTGACAAAGCATTGTACCATGAACTGCACTAGTTTCTAGTCTGTTTCTAAGACCATTTCAATGCAGCTTTTTATCCGAATGCTGTTCAACCATCTCCCATGTATATATGCCTGAATTCATTTGGATGCACATGCTTCTGGATGTCTCACTCAAATGAGATGTGGTAGAAGAAAATAACAATTTACCGTAAGGAGTAACACTCTATAGAATACTCATTTAACGAGTCCTTCTTAAGTAACTATATTGTGGCCCTTTGTTGAAGACTTAAAAAAAATTATCCCAGTTTTGTTGTTGTTATGTGCCTTCAAGTAATTTCTGACTTATGGCAATCCTAAGGCAAACTTATCATGGGGTTTACCTTACAAGTTTCTTTAGATGGGGTTTGCCACTGCTATCCTCTGAGGCTGAAAGATTGTGACTTGTGCAAGGTCACACAGTGAGGTTCCATGGCTGAGCAGAGATCCAAACCCTAGTCTCCAGTCATACTCCAACACTCAAACTACTCCACCATGCTGGGTCTCCCAAGAAGGAGTGGAAACTTTAATCCTTCATTTTTAGAAAGTCAGTTAGCCTCAGGGAATGGCAAAGGCAAACCTCCTCTGAAGAAATCTTGCCAAGAAAACCCTGTGACAGGTCACCATAAGTTGGAAAAAACCTGAAGGCGCACACAACAACAAATTTATGCATATTCAACTTCAGCAATTCTACTGCTTTTACTTTGGTCCTATTTTATAGCTACCAATCATCATTGGTTTTTATACTCTGTTTTATATTTCTGTATTTACAGTATTAGTTCTATTTTGTGTATATGCAGGAAATCTAAATCAAAGCATCCCTGACAGATGGCCATCCAGCCGCTGTTTAAAGACCTCTAAGGAGCATCTCAAAAGAAGGGCAACTAAAAGGGTGAAAGTTCTGGAAACTATGCCCTATGAGGAATGACTTAGGGAGCTGGGGATGTTTAGCCTGGAAAAGAGAAGGTTAAGAGGTGATATGATATCCCTGTTTTAATACTTGAAGGGATTTCATATTGAGGAAGGAGCAAGCTTGTTTTCTGCTCCTCCAGAGACTAGGACCCAGAGCAATGGATGCATGCTCCAGGAAAAGAGATTTCACCTCAACATTAGGAGGAACTTCCTGACAGTAAGGGCTGTTTGACAGTGGAACAAACTCCCTTGGAGTGTAGTGGAGTCTCCTTCCTTGAGGCCTTTAAACAGATGCTGGATGGCCATCTGTTGGGTATGCTTTGACTGAGATTTCCTGCATGGCAGGGGGTTGGACTGGGTGGTCCTCGTGGTTTCTTCCAACTCTACAATTCTATGATTGTACAGCCTAGTGTTGCTGTTCAGTGTTTCAACCCTGTATTCTTCTCCCGCTGGAAACCTAGTTTAAGAGATAACAGATCTCACATGCTTTTGTTAACAAGCTTCTATGAAGTACCTCAACAATCTTGATTGGACTATAAATCCTTCTTTGTTTAAGGCCTCCCTATTCAGAACCAATTTCATTTCAACAGTGTAACAATTTACAAAAATAGAACAACATTATAATCCTAGCACTAGAAATACCAACAAGATGGACTCACCTCACAGTAGTATATCTTAGGTCCTGGTCTTCTAAATGGTGGTTTGGGATCCCCCTCGGAGGCTGGTTTGGGATCCCCCTCGGAGGCTGGTTTGGGATCCCCCTCAGAGGCTGGTTTGGGCTCCTCTTCACTCTGGGTACTCATTTTAGAAAAGGGTAACTCACCAGGATTGATGAAGAGTCTGTTTTGAAGTTTAAACCTGTTGTGAGTATTTTAAAACATAACATAATAATATGATTTATTTATAGCCAGTCTTTTCAGAAGGAATCAAGGTGGGCTACAACATCTTAAAAACTGTACAACAGAATACTACAAAATATCAATATCATTAAAACAAATTCCCCTACCCTACCCCCAACCCAATTATAAAACAGATACAGTAAATGAAATTTAAAAATCCCAATCAAATAAAGCACAGTAAATAAAATTTACAGTACATATAGCGTTATCCACATACACAGGACTTTACAAATAAGGCATAAACATAGACTTCTACCACAGCGAGCTTAATCCTAAATGTCAATGCAGTTAAAAAGAGATGAGAAAGTTAAC
Organism: Sceloporus undulatus; assembly: GCF_019175285.1. NCBI lineage: Eukaryota > Metazoa > Chordata > Lepidosauria > Squamata > Phrynosomatidae > Sceloporus > Sceloporus undulatus. The sequence continues at coordinate 71,100,038 of NC_056527.1, read as the reverse complement.
ACAGGAACAACGTGGTAAACGCAGCTACATTTGTTTGTTTGTTTGTTTGTTGTCCTGGTGAAAATGAAAGTGTTAATCCAAACACTCTCACAGAATAGCATTTTGAGAAGAAATTTTAAGTAGTAGAAGGCTGCATCCGCACTGGAGAGATAACCCGGTTTGGCCCCGCTTTAAGTGTCTTGGCTCAAGGCTATGGAATTCTGGGAGTTGGAGTATGTTGTGGGGACCCAAACAAACTCCAA
>NC_056527.1:71060677-71089796 GCF_019175285.1 Sceloporus undulatus | reverse complement strand
AAAAATGCAGCATGTAAACAGTTTTGCTATGTTTGCCATTATAAATGTCACTCTTATGCAAAATCTAGACATCTTAGATGGGCATAGATGCCACTTCTAAAACCACATTCTTTGCTTACGGCTTACATTGACGTACATTGAACATAGGGCCATGAATCTGTTCCTTCTTTTATAGAGATATAGTGCTCATATCTACTTCCCATAAATTCCGAAACATTAAAATAATGATTCTCAAACTGAGAATCTGCCCATTCCAGGAAGGCCATATTTCCAAAGCCATGCTGACCACTGCACATCCCATATGAATTGCATTATCTGTGTTTTGTTGTTGTTAACGGCCTTCAAGTTAACTTCGATTAATGGCAATATTATGAATGAGAGACCTCCAACTCACGCTGTCGTCAACCACTCTGCTCAGTGCTTGCAGATTCATGGCTGTGACTTCTCTGAGAGCAGCATTTGCTGGATTTTCTTGGTTGGTTTGTAAACCATTTTAATGTTGTGTTTCTTCACCAGTTTCCCAATTCTGTCTGTGACTCCTTTGATGTATGGTAAAATACCTTCCCTTTGGGTGGTTGCTTGACTTCACTCCTCTGGGTTTTTCTGGGCCTGGCCACCCTTCTGATGTCTGAGCTGGAATAACCATTAGCCTGTAGAGCCCAGTCTAGGTGCTTCAATTCATCTTCCAAGAGGTGGATTTCACAGATCTGTTTTGCCCAGTCTACCAGTGTTTTTATTGTGCTTCTTTTTTGTCCTGGGTGATGGTTAGAGTTCTTGTGCAGGTATCTGTCTGTGTGTGTAGGTTTTCTGTACACTGTGTGGCCCAAACGTTGATTTGGTTTGCGGATTACTAGGACATCTAAGAATGGCAGTGCTCCTTCCTTTTCTTTTTCCATAATGAATTCAATGTTAGGATGGATGTTGTTCAGATGGTTCAAAAACACAGCCAGATCTTTTTCTCCATGGCTCGAAATGGTGAAAGTGTCATCCATGTATCGGAACCATGTTGTGGGCTTTTTTGATGCTGTTTCCAAGGCTTGCTTTTCAAAGTGTTCCATGTAAAAATTTGCTGTCACAGGACTTAGAGGGTTTCCCATTGTGCTACCCCATCTCTCTGCTCGTAGAATTCATTGTCCCACTGGAAATAGCTTGTGGTGTGGCAATGTCGAACAAGGCTGTGATGTCTTCCCTGAGGCCCCGCAATCAACAACAGAACACTACACAGATCACCATGGAATTTCCTCCTTACCCAGAGTCACATAGTGTGTGTGTGTGTGTGTGTGTGTATGTATCCAGCACTCTTCTATGCCAACATTCTCTGAATATGCCACCCACAGATGCTGGTGAAACATCAGGAATAAACTCTTCTAGAACATGGACACATAGCTCGAAAAACCCACAAAAAACTATAAACCTTCAACTGTTTTGATGTCTTCATCACCCACTTTTGAGTTAGGTAAATAATCTGTGATCATTATTTTTGTTTTCATAATATTCAGCTGTAACCTTGCTTTGGTGTCTTTTTGCTTAACTTTCATCACTAGTCATTCCAGATCTTTACTATTATAGTCTTTAGAATCATAAAATCATAGAGTTGGAAGAGACCACAAGGGCCATCCAGTCCAACCTCCTGGCATGCAAGAAATCTAAATCAAAGCATCCCTGACAGATGGCCATCCAGCCTCTGTATGAAGACCTCTAAGAAATAAGACTCCACTACATTCTGAGGGAGTTTGTTCCACTGTCGAACAGCCCTTACTGTCAGGAAGTTTCTCCTAATGTTGAGGTGGAATCTCTTTTCCTGGAGCTTGCATCCATTGCTCCGGGTCCTAATCTCTGGAGCAGCAGACAACAAGTTAGCTCCCTCCTCAATATGACATCCTTTCAAGTATTTAAACAGGGCTATCATATCATCTCTAGCCATAGTACACCTCAGTTAATGAAGTAGATATGTTCCTGGGAATTACCTTTTTAACAGAAACTTTGGTATCAGAGGCAAGATTAATATGGGAGAATCAGTATAGGTTCATGCACCACAGAAAAGACAAGCATCACACCATGCTTTGAAATGCTGTTTATTTGAAACTAACAATACTCACATGTGAAATAAACAATTCAAGTAAGCCTTAAATAATAATAAAAAAACAACCCAGAAATATTTTGAATGTGCTCCATATCACTTGAAAGCTTCTCCCAAAACATAGGTATCTAGGAATTACTTTTTTCTTTAACTAATCTTCACTTTTCTTATGATTTTCCTTTTTATGGCCAATTCATAGATCTATGTTTTTTTCTCCTAACATGCTGGGGGTACTGATTACTTCAGGACCACAGTGACCAGACACTGTGCTCCTGAGGCCAGATGCTGCTGTGGTTCCAAATGGGCCACTGGCAGGAGGGACTTTTTACCACCCCTTTGTGGCCAGGTTTGAGCCACACTAGGTGGCCTCAGAGTGGATTCTGGGTGATTTGGGGTGTGTGTCATTTGAACACCACACCCCAAAAGCGCCTAGAAGGCGCTTTATTTGGCCCATCTGTTTCAGGCCAACGTGACATAATCCTGAAAGGCAATATTATCTAAATATTGTGGAGGTGAGGTCTCTGACAGAACATGGACTCACACCTCTCTCACTCTCTAACCAATGGATTTCTAACTCACAGGGAACCTGGCTCTGTGCTTCTTCTCTAACTGCTGTTTTTCATGTTGGTTTAGGATGAAGGAAGATGTTAAGGTCCCAGCTGCACAATATCTCAGTGAGAGACAACAACAGCAAAGGACTTTTCATCAGGGAGATGGGACCTTTGCAGAGTCAGCTGTGCCAAGGGGAATATGCTTTACTCGAGCTTACTCCTATGTCGAAAAGTGAATTTGTACAGGTAACTTATGGCATGCTGAATTGATATCATGGTTACCCAATCTTCTTCTTCTTCTTCTTCTTCTTCTGATCATCATATTACATGCCTTCCTTCATGTAAATCCAAGCAATTAATTACCATTCTATAAACTATATTGCCTCTTGGATTTGGTAAGTTGTACTACAGTTAGGTATTGTTAGCTCCCACCCACCCACACATGCAAGATAATATCTGATGCTCATAAGAAATCTAATATTTTGTCCTTAGGACTTGGTGAAATAACTTGGAAATAAAAATAGCACCCCTGGAAAGGCACAGGCTTTAATGACTATTACACATCTCAGTGAGACAATCTGAGGAAGTTCACTTCTTAAATTTAACCCTGTGTCTTATTGGTTTTCAGCTTCATTTTATTAATTCCTTGTATTCTTTGGCTGGGAACAGATGGGCCAAATGAAGCAGCTTCCAGTCACTTTGGAGGTATGGCATTCAAATGATGGATACCTTGAAAGTGGCCTGAAGCCACGTTCTGGATCAAAAAAAGAGACAGGATAACCCAGCTCCTGGCAGCGTAGTTTGGGTCCTGCGGCAGCAGCCTGATTTGAGAGTGGGCTGTGGGGTCCTGACCTGTTTGCAGCTGGAGCAAACTTTGGCCACTCTTTAGCACCCATCTGTTCCAACCCTTAGTTACTGTTAGTTCAAAATGTTTGAATGATATATGATATATATTTATTTTTTGTATCTCATATTGAATTCTGGTGTGTGTGTGTGTGTGTGTGTGTGTGTGTGTGTGTGTGTAAACAGAATTCTTTTCTTTGGTATTAACACAACCAAATAATCACTTCCCAACTGTCAGTTCCACACTGTATCAAGGTGCTGCCACATATAAAAATTTAAACTGTTCTTGTATTGCTATTTTGAAAATCAAGCAACTTTGCATCCCCCTAACTTCGTAAGTTGGCCACTTTATACAGGACATTGTCCCTTCTATGCTATGTAACACTACATAGCTCATAGCTCTAGGGGACACAGACCACACTTTGGTTTTTGGATGAAGTAGTTTTAGAAGCTGCAAAATTTCTGTTTAGCACAGGAAAGACAGATTTGTTGTTTTTAATCCAACCCCCCGCTGTCCTTTCATTCTAAACTACTCACTTTAGCTTCCTCTGTATGGTTCTATCTGGCTTCTAGCTCTTTTAGAACATCCTTCTTTTCTTTACAGAATACTGTGACAAACTGGCATGTCTGTCCTTCCAAGTGTGTGTGATGCAGAGCAACCTGGAAGACCTCCCTTTGTTTATGGCCCACAGGTACTGCTAACACTACTTGTTTTCAACAGTTCTTATGTACTGGGGCATAGTGTACTTTTCAAAAATCCTTTGAAATTAAAGATCAATCACTTTGGTATATTTCTGTCACACAGTCCAACTTGTGACTGAAGCCAACATTCATAGAATCATAGAAGAGACCTCAAGGGCCATCAAGTCCAACTCCCTGCCAGGCATTAAATACAGAAAGTAGCCCTGACAGCCACCCATCCATCCTTTGTTTAAAAACCTACAAAGAAGGTGATTCTGCCACTCTCAGAAGTGGCATATGCCATTGTCAAACAGCTGTTACTGCTAGGAAGTTCCTCCTAATGTTTAGTTGGAATCTCTTTTCCTGTATCCATTGATCCGGGTCCTAATCTCTGGAGCAACAGAAAACCAACTTGCTCCATCTTCAGCATGACAACCTTCCAAATGTTTAAACAGGGCAATCATGTCACTTCTAAAAATTATTTTTTCTAGGATAAATAAACTTAGCTCCAAAAGTTGCCCCTCATAGAGCATGGTTTCCAGATCTTTCACCATTTTGGTCTCCCTTCTCTGGACATATTCCAGCTTGTTAGCATCCTTTTTGAAATGTGGTGCACAGAAGTGGACACAGTATTACAGGTGAAGCCTGACCAAAGCAGAATAAAATGACACTACTGTATTACTGTACTTTCCTCATTCTAAACATTATACTTCTATTGATGGAGCCTAGAATTGCATTGGCCTTTTTAGCCACCACATCACACTGTTGAGTTTGGCTCATGTTCAACTTGTGGGCTACTAGGACTCCCATATCCCTTTCACATGTATTGTTGTCAAGCCAGGTATTCCCCATCCTATATCTGTGCATTCAACTTTTTTGCCTTAGAACCTTATGCTTCTCCCTGTTGAAATGCATTTTGTTACTTTTGGCCCAGCTTTCTAATCTATTAAGAACATTTTGAATTTTGATCCTGTTCAAGGAGCTAGGTATTAGCTCCTCCTAGTTTGGTGTCATCTGCAAATTTGATAAGCAGGCCCTCTATTCCTTCGTCCATTGAATCAGGCAACAAAGCCAGGAATTTCCAGCCACCTATATTACTATTGTGTGGAAATGTTAGATACTGTACTTGACTCCTTGACTACTATGAAAAAGAGCTCAAAGAGGCAGTATATTTTGAGTGTCATGAAAGCTCAGGAGACTGTTTATTTTGTTTTTACCAACATGTAGGGAATAAGGTACTTGGATTTCCTATTTTATGTATCAAAATATCTTGGCTTGCTATAGGTAGTATGCACCTTGACCTCAGTAGCTTTGTGTGCATAATTTGGTATTTTGGCCAAACATGCTCATCAGTAGTGAGTCACCCAGTGTCATGCAGGGTGACAGGCAATGTTTATTTTCATCAACGTCTAAAAACATAGACTCCCTCCCCCCCCCTTTAATACAGATGACAACCATTTAATTACACAAGCAAGAATTAAGGCAAGGACTCAGAACACCAAGAATAGAAGGTAATCCAGCTCTTCCTTATGCCTTTCCCCTTTCATCTAATTCAGATCCAAGTCCATTTTTGTTCACAGAATTCTACAAGGAGGACCTGTAACAAACTGCTGAAGTGTAGAGTCCTTCTGTTATGTGTGCCAATGAAGAACATCTTTTTTGCAGACTGTTCCATTCCATTCCACACACATACCTCATGGCTTTCATTTAGCATTTTCTGGCTGCTGAACATATTCAATCTTTCTTGAGTTGTTTCACTTTTTTCCCCTGCCGTTTCATAGAATATTTTGTTCTACTGTGGCCATTAGTTTCTCATTAAGAGGGCCCTGGTAGTGCAATGGTTAAATGCCTGTACTGCAGCCACTCACTCACAAACCACAAGGTTGTGAGTTCAATACCAGCCAGGACTCCAGGGTTGACTCAGCCTGGCATCCTTCAGAGATTGCTAAAATGAGTACCCAGCTTGTTGGGGGCTATTAGCATACACATTGTAAACCACTTAGGGAGTGCTTAAGTGCACTGGGAAGCTGTATAGAAATGTACTTGCTATTGCTATAACACAATTTTGCTTACTCAGCACTATATACGATGATGGGAGTGGTGACTTATGATGGGAACTACTAACCCATCAGACTATTTACACAGCTGTGCATGCTGGTTCTTAGTCACCCCAGAATGTCAGGAAAATCATGAAAAGTAGTGTTTCTAGTGGATAAGGTGGCTACTGGTATTTAGTGCTGAAATGTAGGAAAGTTTCAGAGGTGCAACATATATCTCAAAACGTCTATAGAGAAAGAACCTCCGCTCATGTGGAATGCCTTGGTGATGAGACAATCACACATATCACTTCTCCTAGCTTCCTTGCCCATACTGCAAAAAACCCAATACAACTTGTCTTACGCAATGTAAGTGACAGGCTTCTCCCTACACCAAAATATCTTTCATGTAATTGTTTCGTAACTTGGAAAAACTGTTCCTGAATTTTTTTAAAAGAAAGAACTCTACATGAGAGAAAATATCCCAGAAGGGGCCAACAAATTAACAGCTCTGTAAATGGAATCCAAAGATATAGCCATGTTAGTCTATAGAATCAGTACATAGAGAGATTTGTAGCCTCTTTGAGACTCACTGAAAGAGAGAGGTTGGCTGTCCTAGACTTCAGTATATTTCCTGAGATGCAGCTGGAGATAATAATGATGATGATGATAATGATAATGTAGAGAGTTGTAGCACCTTTGAGACTCACCGAAAGAGAGAAATTGTAGCATGAGCTTTCCTAGACCTCAGTCTACTTCCTCAGAGGCTTGATGGCCCCCGAGGCCTCCTCCAACACTATAATTCTATGAATGCTGGCTTTAAAGTGGACTTCAGTCTGACTTAGATGAGAGAGAAAGGGAATAAGGAAGAGCTGAGTCCTCGCCTGAATTCTTGCCTGTGTCACTGAATGGTTGTCATCTCTAGTAAAAGGCCGGGGGGGGGGCTCTGCATTCGCAGACTGGAGTGAAGACAGACGTCGCCTGACACTGGGAGGCCTACCATCGACGGCAAGAAAGCAGGTTTGGAAGAATGCCAAGGCGATAGGCGAAGTCAACTTCCGCCGCCGGAGCGCGTGCGCAGAAAGCAGCTTCCTGTCCGGACCGGAAGTTGAGGCCCTGCTCTACCGAAAACCTGGCCTGGATTACGAACAACAGAAGGGGGGGGGGGGGGGGGGGGGGGAGGAGGGTGATGGTCAGTGAAGCTCTTCCGTCCGTCTCCAGAGAGGGCAGCGTCCGCAGTGAGCCTCCGGTGAAATCCCGAGAGGGGGGCTTCTGGGCTGGTCTTCCTCTCTCCCCCGAGGGCCTGCTTCGGAATTTGGGGAGAGCAGGAAGTGGGAGGTTAACGGGCTCAGGCGCCTAGCAGGAGAGAGAAGAGGGGGAGGAGGAGGAGGAGGAAGAGGCAGGTAATGGTGGTGCTTTGTTGGGCGCAAGAGTTGCTGTTGCCGCCGCCGCCGCCGTTCGGAAGCCAAGGCGTCCCAGGAGCGAGAGGGATGGTGGCGCCGCCGCCGCCGCCTCCCTTTTCCCTGGGGCCTGGAGGGGCAGGAAAGAAGGGCGGAGGAAGAACGTGAGCGCCCTCCGTCGTCGCTGCGGGGTCTAGGGCCTCCGCGTGGCCGCCTTTGGAAAGGGATGGGCAGCCGGCCCTCCATTGTCCGGCTGGAAGCGGCGCCGCTTTCTTAGAAGGAAAAGGGCAGCATCGACGAAAAGGAAGACGTCTGACGGGGCCCTCATGCCCAGAAGCCAGGTAAGAATATATATATATATATATATATCAGTCTCCTTGTGCTTGTTTCTACAGAAGACGTTAGAGAAGCGTGTAAACAGGTCTAGGCTCCTCTGGCTCCATCCACACGGGAAATAACCCGGTTTGGCACCGCTTTAACTCTTTTTGGCTCAAGTATATGGAGTTCTGGGAGTTGGAGATTGTTATTATTATTATTAACCTTTATTTATAAAGCACTGTAAATTTACACAGCCCACACTAGGTTTTCACCTGAGAGAACACTTCTCTGGGAATCTCTCTAGGGCCTCCAGTGCAACTCTGTGGTCAACATCTGCCTGACATTGACCATAGAGTTGCACTGGAAGAGCTACAAAGGCCTAGCGGAGTGTTCCCTCTAGGAATCTCTAGGTCATTCAGTGCTACTTTTGGTTAAAGTCGACCATAGAGTTGCATTGGAGGACCTATATATTCCTAGAGATAACATATTAATCAAATCCATGAATGATCAAATCTGCAAAAGTCAAATCCGCAAGTGTGGAGGGATGAGTCTACACTTATTTAGGATTCGTTCCTGTAGAACCAAACAGACAGGAGTAGGGTTGTGCACTTAGTAAGGTTGTGCTGTAACCTTATGTGTATTTGTTGTTGTTGTGTGCCTTCAAATCATTTCCAACTTATGGTGATCTTGGGGTTTACTTGACAAGATTGGCGGGTTACAGACTGCCCATTTGGAGCGGTCTGGACCCGCCCCTTTCCCCAGAGTATCGGGGCTTCAGTGGCGGACATCCGCTGAGGCCCCGATCCGCCGCTTTTCGGGCTCGGGGGAGCAGCAAAACGCTTGAAGCCCCAAAACGGGCCTGCGGGGAAGCAGCAAAACGCTTGAAGCCCCAAGACACCCCGCAGCGGCAGGGAGGGGGAAAGGGGCCACTTCGCCCCTTTCTCCCTTGCTTCGCTGGGCGCAGCCGTCTGAAGGCTGCGCCCAGCGAAGCAAAGTGGCGCCGCGGACCAGGAAGGAGCTCCGAAACAGAGCTCCTTCCTGGTCCGCGGAAAAGGGTGCCCTAGGCGCCCGCCGCGAATTGAGAACGTCACGGCCGCGCCGCCCCTCCCCCTTCTAGAGGTGGTGCAGCCGTGACGTCCTCATGGCGGCGGCCATATGGAAGGGCCACCGCCGTTTAGTGCGTGACAAGCACACACTAGGGTTAGGGCAGTGCGGAAGCACCACCCTTTTGTAATCCTAGTGCGTGCTCATCACGCACTAAAGTGCCGGTGTGTAACCGGCCATTGATTCAGATGAGGTTTGCCCTTGTGAAGTCGAAGGCTTTCATGGCTAGCATCCACAGTTTTTTGTGGGTTTTTCAGACTATGTGGCCATGTTCTAGAAGATTTTCTTCCTGACGTTTCACCAGCATCTGTGGCTGGCATCTTCAGAGAATGCTTTGCCTGGAAAAAGTGGGTGTACTGTGTGAGCCTGGGAAGGAGTGATTCACATGTGTGTTGTTCTTTGCTGATGGCAAGCCTCAGCCTGGGAGGCTAATGCAAAAGAGGCCTGCCATCAGCACAGAACAATACACATGCAAATCGCTCCTTCCCAGGCACACAGCCCAAAAAAAACCACAAAAAACTATGAGGTTTTCCCTTGTCTTCCCCTGAGGCTGAGAGAGTGAAGAGTAAGAGTGAGAGAGTAAGAGCCCTGGTGGCGCAGTAGTTAAATGCCTGTACTGCAGCCACTCACTCAAAAACCATAAGGTTGCAAGTCCAATACCAGCAAAAGGGCTCAAGCTCAACTCAGGCTTGCATCCTTCTGAGGTCACTAAAATGAGTACCCAGATTGTTGGGGGCAAATTAGCTTACAGCTGTAAACCGCTTAGACACTGCTTAGGCGGTATGAAGCGGTATATAAATGAAGCTTGTTTGTTTGTTTTTTATCCAAGGTCACCCAGTGGGTTTCCAAAGCCAATCTGGAAATCAAACCCTGGTCTCCAGAACCACTAGGCCGCAGTGACTCTCTGTGTATTTACCTAGGAATAAAGCACACTGAACATATAGGGATACTTCCAAGTAAATATGCATAGAGTTATGATGGTAATGATGTTTAATAAGAATGTGGACTGAGACGAGAGATTCCAAAGTTAAAAAATACAGCAGGATTGATTCAGATTATGCCAGTTTCAGTTGCTTTTGCCTTAAAGTGCAGTAAAAAACTGAAGTCCCCCAGACTTTTGCTTCTGAGGGACTTCAACATACAGTTGGAGGCCAGTTTGTCAGGTGCACTTATACACAGCTCATGGTATCCAGGACAAATATGGGCCTACCCCAATTGCTTTCAGGACCTACACATTCAGCAGGTCACACACCCTTCATGCAGTTTTCAGCTTGGAGCATATAAATATGGCTGAGTTGTCATGGACAGATCATTTTCTAGTCATGGCTAGCATCACAACTACAACCCACCTTTGCAGAGGTGGAGGACCTATTAGCTCCCTCATCAAAGGTTAATGGATCCCTTGAGATTCCAGGAGGCCTTGGAGGGATATACAGGTGGCATTAACAATGACCCTGTTGAAGTTCTGGTTGATAAATGGAACAAAAAACTAACCAGGGCTATTGACACTGTAACCCCAAAGTCCTCTCTCATCCATTTTCAAACAAGGTTCTTGGTATACAGAGGCCGGCCCCTCAGGAAGCTGAAACAGCAAGGACAATGACTAGAATCCAGATGGCAGAAAACTTGACTTCTGTGCAACAAGACACAATGTAGCAAACATTTTTTTTTCCTGTAAAGTGGCAATACATACAGCAAAGAAAGCTTTCTTTTCTGCAAATATTGTGTCTGTGACTTAACATCCAGCTGAGTTGTTCAGGGAGCTGAGAGGTCTAACTAAGGCATCCTTTCTCCTGAACCCAACCTTAGACCCTACAGTAGCTTGTTGTGTCACTTTTAATAATCATTTTGCAGATAAAATCTCTCACATAAGAGCTGAGCTAACTGCCATCATTGGAGTCAATAATCAGGTGTCTAGAGACTCTGTGAGTGGGATTACACTCACATGCATTACTATATATATCGAGCCACTGAATCTGTTTCAATTTGTGAATACTGTTGATGTGGACAAGTTACTGGGTCACGTGAAAAAGACAACTTGATCACTCTCCCTCTTGGCTTGTCGTCCGCAGAAGAGGTGCAGTTGGATTTCAAATACTGTACAACATTACTGCATCTCTTGCAACAGATGATACACCAATAGAATTGCTACAATCCACAGTGACAGAATCAAGTTCCAACAAATATGGAAAACAAAACAGTGGCCCACCAATTGGAAGCGATCAAAATACATTCTTATCCACAAAATAGGAGACAGAAAAGATTGCTGTAATTACAGGATCATTACACTAATTTCTCACATAAGCACAATAATGCTCAAAATTCTGCAGCTATCATATCACCCCTTAACCTTCTCTTCTCCAGGGTAAACCTATCTAGCTCCCTATGTCTCTCCTCATAGGGCAGGGGTAGGCAACCTTTTTGAGCCGGGGGCCGGGTTGCTGTCCCTCAGACAACTGGGGGCGGAGCTGCACATGGGGGTGGAGCTTCCACCCTCTGGGGCGGAGCCGCATGCCAGGGCGGAGCTTCCACTATCCAGGGGTGGAGCCACATGCCAGGGCGGAGTTTCCACCATCGGCGGCGGAGCCGCATCATAATAATAATATTTGCAAGAAGCTACTAGGGCCGGCAATGCCATAACACAGGAAAAATGCATGCCACTTCTCAACCCCGAAAAGAGAAGAGCAAGCAGTCCATGTTGGGGGATTTGGCAAAGAGAAATACCAAAGATAACAACAATAATAATATAGCAATATTTGCAAGAATGGAGAGCGACTAGCAAGGCCACAAACAGCAAAAAAATGCATGCCACTGTCTCAAACCCCGAAAAGAGCAAGCAAGTCCATGTGGGGGGATTATTTTGCAAAGAGAATACCAAAGGATAACAACAATAATAATAATAGCAATATTTGCGAGAATGGAGCGACTAGGCAAGGCCACAAAACAGCAAAAAATGCATGCACTGTCTCAAACCACTTTTCTTTCTGTTCTCGCCTTCCGCTCTCAACTCTCTCTTCTGCTCTCCTCCTCGCTCCTCCCCCCCGCTTCGCTCTCTCCTCTCTATTCATTCATCCTTTCTCTCTCTCTCTCTCTCCTCACTCCTCACTTCGCTTCCTCTCCCGCCCCAGCCTTTCTCTCTCTCTCCTCCCTCCCACCCTTTTTTCTCGCTCTCTCTCCCCCCTCCCTCCTCTGTGTTCTCTCCCTCCCACCACCTTTCTCTCTCGCTCCTCCTCGTCTCTCTGCCCACCTTTTCTCTCTCTCTCCTCTCCCTCCACCCTTTCTCTCCTCTCTCTCTCTGCTCTCTCCTCCCCTCCCTCCTCTCTTTCCTCTCCCTCCCACCCTTTTCTCTCTCTCTCCTCCCCTCCCTTCCTCCTCTTTCCTCTCCCGCCCACCCTTTCTCTCTCTCCTCCCCTCCCTCCCTCTCTCTTCCTCTCCCTCCACCCTCCTCTCTCTCTGCCTGCCTCCTCCTGTCCCCCCACTCCATTTAGGAGGGAGGAGGGAGGGCGAGGAGCCAGGAGGGAGAGTGGGCAGAGCCGGAGGGAGTGGGCGGTGCCCACTTGAAGGCCCGGTGCGGCTCCTGAAGCCCCCGATTTAGGGCTCAGAGGCCCGTGCGGCTGCCTGAGCCCCGTTTCAGGGCTCCAGAGGCCGCATCATGCCTCCCGAGGCGGCCGGTGCGGCTGCGTGGAGCCCGTTTCAGGGCTCAGAAGGCCCGCGTGCGGCTCCGGGAGCCCCGGTTTCAAGGGCTCCAGAGGCCGCATACCCGCCCGAGGCCTGGTGTGGTTCGGAGCCCTGTTCTTTTCAGGGTTCCAGGGAGGCCGCATCCGGTCCCTCCTAATTGGGCGCTGCCATTTTGACGAGACAAAATGGCGGCCGCGTGAGCGGCCGAAATCGCGGTGATTTGCGCAGGAGGGACCGTGGGCGGCAGAAAGGCGCCCGCGGGCCGATCGCCCAGCCCCCAGGCCAGAGGTTGCGACCCCGCGTCATAGGCGCCATGTTTCTAGGACCCTTCACTTTTGGTCTCCCTCCTCTGGACATACTTTTGAACTTTGTGACATCCTTTTTGAACTGTGATGTCGCACATAACTGGACATTGATTCAGGTGAGGCCTGACCAAAGCAGATAGAGTGTGTGCTACTTTCTTCCTGCGATTATTGTAAAATTTTCGTTCTTGATGCGGCTAGAGCTGGCATTTGCTTTTTAGCTACACATCACCACCTGTTGACTGATGCTCAACTCGTTGTCATTGGGACTCCTAGACCCCTTTCACATGTACTTGTTGTTAAGCCAGATGTCCCACAATCCTATACTGTGCCTTTCACTTTTTCTGCCATCACCGTAGTACATTACATTCTCCCTGTTGACAATGCACTTGTGTAGTTTTGTCCAGCTTCTAGTCTACTAAGTCATTTTGAATTTGATTCATCCTATTAGCTACTCCTATTTTGGCGTCACCTACTGCAAATTAATGTCATCTTATAAGTTTTAATTGTAATGTTTTTAAAGACCGGAACAATTACTAAAGAAAGCACAAAAAAATGCTAAGAAAAACTTACTTTCTAGCCGAACTGCCGTTCTGTAACATTCTAACAGCCACATTCTAGACCAGCGCAATTTCAAGCAGTTTAAATGCCCCATTCTCCCCCAAATAGTATTCTTACTTGCATCTGCCCCCACAGCCTCAGCTTGAAACCGTCTGTGAAAATCCGCAGAAGGCAAACCTTAACCCAATGATGCATGCCCAGCCATTAGCCTATGGGGCTTAATATGTGAGAGTTTTGGAACTCATGGGGGGGGGGGTCTGGAACAGATACCCCACACCCATTCCAAGGGGCCAACTGTAGTTCAAACAGCTAGCTGCACACAGCATTCCCTGGACAGGATGGGTCTGACCATAGTTATGATCTTTAATGACATCCCGTTTGGACTGCTGTTTTTCTAGTTTATGTTTCCTACCTCTAAATCAACATATTTAAATGGATATATCAAACTAGATACTTAACGAAATAGCTGAAGTGCAAATTGGAAGCACCAGTTTAAGATCATTCCACAACACAATCTGAAGGTCTTAAATGACCCGATAGCATCACTGGTGTGTTTGTATGTGGAGGGGGTGCAGACTGTTACCAGGTGACACCTCAAGAGAGGGGGTGACACCCAGCTGAGTCTCCCCCCCCCCCCTCACCTCTCTGCCACATGCCACAAAGGCACCCAGGGCACCCCTTCTCTCCCGCTCGGTGTGGCTTTACTTGCGTATAAAGTTGGCGGCAGGAGGAAGGGGAGTATCCTGGGGTCCTCTCCCTCCCTTTTTTGCTTGGTGTGACTTTACCACAGCGTAAAGGTGTGCCGGGCAAGGAGTTAGGGTGAGTCCTTTTGGCCCCCCCCACACTGGATGACATCCCGGTGCAGGACACCACTGTAAATGACAGTGACCTCAACGTGCCATGCATTTGATACAGAAAGAAAAGATGAGACCTACGGTAAATAAATAGCCTCCCTTCCGTCCTCTGGTTGCCATCTAGTCATGGAGGGAGAGATGCAGGCCCCGCTCCATCGGGCCTGGCCTAAATTAGAAGCAGGCCTTCCCTCCAGTCCCATCTGCCTTGGTCCAGGCCTCAGGGGAGAGAAGAAATTCTGGAATCCTGATCCCCTCCCCACCACCATTCCCTTCTTCCTGTTGTGTCGTGTTTTCAGATTGTTAGCCTGAGGGCAGGGACCGTTCTAATTAAAAATAATATAATTATAAGTGCACTGCTGGAGAGCCTTTAGGGCTGAAGGTCAGGGTATAAATAAATAAATAATTCCATTAAAATAGCAACAGTTCATTTTAAATTGTGAAGGGATATATATTATAGACAACAACCTGAATGAAATCTCTAGCTTGAAGCTGGATTTTTAAAATTTTCATCTCAATAGGAAGGCAGTCTAGGGACCCGGAGAGCAATGGATGCAAGCTACAGGAAAAGAGATTCCACCTCAACATCAGGAAGAAACTTCCCGACAGTAAGGGCTGTCAACAGTGGAACACATCCTCTCGGAGTGTGCAGTGGAGTCTCCTTTCCTTGAGGTATTGAAGCAGAGGTTAAATGGCCATCTGTCGGGGATGCTTTGACTGAGAGTTCCTGCATGGCAGAGGGTTGGACTGGATGGCCCTTGTGGTCTCTTCACTCTATGATTCTATGATTCTATATGATTCTATGATTTTGTATATACTGTTTAATAATAATAATAATATTTATTTATACCCTCTGAGGGAGAGAGAGGCTGGCCCAGTACCATCAGGGGTGGCCTGAAGAAGAGAGGCTCCTCCCTCCCTAACTGGTCATCATTCGGCCTCTGGAGAGTAGAGAGGCTGGCCCAGTCACCATCAGGGGCTAGCCTGAAGAGAAAGAGGCTCCTCCCTCCCTAACTGTCATCGTTCGGCCTCTGAGGGAGAGAGAAGGCTGGACCAGTACCATCAGAGGCCGGCCTATGACAGATGCTCCTCCCTCCCTAAACTGTCATCTTTCGGCTCTGAGGGAGAGAGAAGGCTGACCCAGTACCACATCAGGGGCTGGCCTGAAGAAAAGAGGCTCCTCCCTCCCTAACTGTCATTGTTCGGGCCTCTGAGGGGAGAGAGAAGGCTGCCCAGTTACCATCAGGGGCTGGCCTGAAGAAAAGGGCTCCTCCCTCCCTAACTGTCATCGTTCGGCCTCTGAGGTGAGAGAGAAGGCTGGCCCAGTACATCAGAGGCCGGCCTGATGACAGGGCTCCTCCCCTCCCTAACTGTCATCGTTCGGCCTCTGAGGGAAGAGAGAAGCTGTGGCCCAGTACCATCCGGGGCTGGCCTGAAGAAAGAGGCTCCTCCCTCCCTAACTGTCATCATTTGGCCTCTGAGGTAGAAGAGAGGCTGGCCCAGTACCATCAGGGGCTGGCTGAAGAAGAAGAGGCTCTCCCTCCCTAACTGTCCATCGTTCGGCCTCTGTAGGGTAGCGAGAAAGGCTGGCCCAGTACCATCAGGGGTTGGCCTGACCGAAGAAGAGGCTCCTCCCTCCCTAACTGTCATCTTTCGGCCTCCTGCGGAGAGAGAGAGGCTGACCCAGTACCCTCAGGGGCTGTGCCTGAAGAAAGAGGCTCCTCCCTCCCTAACTGTCATCTTTCGGCCTCTGGAGGGAGAGAGAAGGCTGACCCAGTACCATCAGGGTTGGCCTGAAGAAAGAGGCTCCTCCCTCCCTAACTGTCATCGTTCGGCCTCTGAGGGAGAGAGAAGGCTGGCCCAGTTCCATCAGGGACTAGCCTGAAGAAGAAGAGAGCCCTCCTCCGGTCATCTGCCTTGGTCCAGGCCTCAGAGGGAGAGAAAATGCTGGACCTGATTCCCTCCCCCCCTCATCATTCCCTTCTCTGTGTCGTGTCTTTTAGATTGTAAGCCTGTGGGCAGGGAACTGTCTGTTATCCCCTCTATTGTAAACCGCTCAGATTCCCAGTGATTGGGCGGTATATAAATAAAACCTATTGTTATTATTATTATTACCCCGCTCTTCAGCCAAAGCTATCAGAGTGGCTTACAGTTTGTTAATTAGATATTTCCCTGCCCTCAGGCTTACAATCTAAAAAGACAAGAAACAAAAGGAGAAGGGAATGGTGGTGGGGAAGGGGGAAAGTCCAGCAGATCTGCTCTCCCTCGGAGGCCTGTTGGAGCTGCCTTGCCTTTCTCTCCCTCAAGAAGGTGACTGAAGGGAGGGCCGCCTTCTTTCAGCAAGGCCTGTTGGAGCTGCCTTGCCTTTCTCTCCCTCAAGATGGTGGATGAAGGGAGGGCCTTCTTCTTTCAGGCAAGGCCTGTTGGAGCTGCCTTGCCTTTCTCTCCCTCAAGATGGTGGATGAAGGGAGGGCCTTCTTCTTTCAGGCAAGACCTGTTGGAGCTGCCCTGCCTTTCTCTCCCTCAAGATGGTGGAGGAAGTAGGTTTAAGTTGGGTATGACGTTGGTAGCTTTGTTCTTGGGGCTGCATAGCTGTGTTGTATTTCAGATACCCATAATGTAACCTAAGAAACACAGCCGGCATGTTATAACCTGCTAGCTGCTTTTAAAGTCCTCTGTTTTTAAAATCATAAGACAGGTAGCAAAACCAGGACATTTACAAATGTAATGATGGGCTACCATACTGCATTGAGAACATAGGGGTTATAGTTAATTTGTTGGTCTTGTTGCATTTAATAGTTCTCATTCAATATCCTCTGTACAAACATGAACCCATGTCATATGGAATGCCTGTGCACACAGAGGGTGCATATTCCTGGCCCAAAAGCCAGGTGTGTGTAGGATCCCTGGCTTATTGTGAACTAAAAACCTTGGTACTTTCTGGCTTATTGCAGTGATTCCCACTGCCGGGGGGGGGGGGGGTTTCAGTCCAAATACAGTGGGACCTCAGTATCCGTGAACTTGCCATCCGCAGATTTAAGCATCTGTGAATGTCAAGCCCGCATTGTCTGCAATTGCGGGGCTTGCATGTGACCATACCGCTATCCTCAGTGGTGCCATGTGCATGCAGACACAGCCATTGGGGACAACTGAGGCTTACCTGAAGTCTTGTTGTTCCTAATGGCAGCTGCTGTATTCACACATGAGAAGCTGAGATGGAAGAGGAAATGGTGACAAGTAGTTTTAAATCTGTGCCCTGCTTTCCTGCATAATTACATCTCTGATCCTTTGTTTGGTAATGTTGATTATTTTAAGCAAGTATGTAAATTTATATATTTAAACCAAAGGAAAGATTGTTATTTAGTGTCTCAGAAGTGAATTCCTGAAAGTGTATGAAATGTAGTTTATAGTTCTGTGCAATAAGTAAACAAAACAAAACAAAAAGTTTCCAGATAAGTTTCTGGAATAATTTGATTTACTCGAAATTTTGATCTTCTAGTCATAGTAGACCCATTTAGGGATTATTAGGCTATTTGGCTTGAAAAGTCGGAATGGCAAAGGTATCTAAGAAGCAGCAGAAGTACATTCTCACTTCTTCAATTAATACCACTTTCTATATTCCCTAATGAAATTGATAGGAATATTAGCACTCTGAAGAACACCCTTTAGTTGAGTATGCAAGGAGATGAGTATGATCCTTATTTGTGACTATAGAACACAATTTACCATCTACGCCAGGGGTAGGCAACCTGCGGCCTGCGGGCTGAATGCGGCTCGGCGAGGCCTTGGGACCGGCCCCAGCCCGGTCCTGCCGCTGATTGCCGCCGGGGCCTTTGGCCTCTCACGCGCAGGGGCAATTGTCTATAGAAGCCTCAGAAACATGCATTTATATTAACATTTTTTAAAAAATCAGCAAATTTTTTCACGTGTCCTCCACTTTTTTAAAAAAGTGTCCACCATTTGAAAATTTTGTCCTACATTTGTCCCGGTTTATTTATTTATTTAAATTTTTTTAATTAATTATTTATTTATTTATTTGGCTCCGGCCCCCCAGTTGCCTGAGGGACAGCAACCCGGCCCCCAGCTCAAAAAGGTTGCCTACCCCTGATCTACACCAAGATGAAATATCAGGATGTATAATAACTATATCCAAAAATCACTGAATTCTATTTCATTTTCTTCAACTAAAAAGAGAAATAGCATAACACCCACTGCCATTTGTAAGAAGATATTGCTAATGCATGTCCAGCAAATGTACATTTTTTGAGTTGTACATAACAAAAAATTGCTATGGTAGGTCATTGGACCAAAACTCCACAAAAATCACGTAGTCTGGCACACTACACACTTATTCTGATTCCACTTTAACTGCCATGGCTACAATCTATGGAATCCTGAAGCTTAGTGTTTGAGGCACAAGAGGAGCAATCTGGCAGAGAATTCTAAATGCCCCTTCCCAAACTGCCAACCCCAGGATCCCATAGGCATACTGATATCTTCTGGCCTGAGAGGGAGTGATCAGGCAGACTCAGCTCCATCAGGGCTAGCCTAAAGGGAGAGACTCCTCCCTCCTTAACTGTCATCTTCCGGCCTGAGAGGGAGTGATCAGGCAGACCCAGCTCCACCAGGGCTAGCCTGAAGGAAGAGACTCCTCCCTCCTTAACTGTCATCTTCCAGCCTGAGAGGAAGTGATCAGGCAGACCCAGCTCCATCAGGGCTAGCCTGAAGGAAGAGACTCCTCCCCCCTTAACTGTCATCTTCCGACCTCCTATTCCCCTCCAGCTATGCTCTGACTGTGTGAGGGAGAGGCTTGCGTACCCTAATGAAGTTGTGAGCTATGCTGGCGGTGGTATAATAGCCACTGGTAGGGCCTCCCATGCCAGACAGGTCACAACCGAAGGGTCTGACCAAGAGCACTAAAGGGCAGGATGGGCTCTGTAGCTTTATGGCAACCATCCTAGGAGAAGTAAAACTCTAATCCCAAACCCGGGCAGATGGTGCTCGTTTAACCCTGTAAGGTCAACCATCTAAGAGAAGGAAACTCTAATCAAACCTACGACCCGAGGGCCTCGCTGCCACTGTCCATGCTTGTCAAGGCCTCAGCAGTCGAACCTCTGGTTTAAAAGGTGAAGCCAGTTCTGTGCATGCTGCACTCCACCAGAAAAATCCATTGCACAGGCTTGAAGGATACATCAGTGCGCTTGTAGAAAGCATGGATGAATCCTTCCTGAATCTCCGTTCGCGAAGTAAAGCCAAGAAGAAGTAGAATAATAGTATGTACTGTGTAAGGCCTCCTGGATTTATTACCTAGAACCAACCACCCTTACAGTACATCCTTTGGAAGCTTACAACTAGGGCATTTGTCCCTGGCATATTATATTTGGAGGAATGCTGCTTCTTAACATAGGTGCTTTAGTTAACTGCCAGAGTGGCTAATGGGGGTGGATAGATGGCTAATAGCCATGTCAGCATCTTATGATAGTGTGAATTGTGTGAAATACCAGTTCCCATTGTTTGTTCATGATTGTGTATCTTATGGTATGATGATCCTATGAAAAAAATGTTTTGTGATCAAAATGTTAAATGCTGTAAAATCATTCATGATGACAAAAGTAAACCACTTCTCTTGATTTTCATAGGTTATTTTGACAATCTGGAGAATTGATAGAAAATGCAAAACAGTGAAGTAATAAAGCCTGCCAAATACTTCTCTGAAGTTGAGAAGAGTGTACTGCTTGCACTAGTTGAGAAATACAAATATGTACTCGAATGTAAAAAAAGTGATGCAAGAACTATTGCACTGAAACAACGGACCTGGCAGGCACTTGCTCATGAATATAATTCTCAACCAAGTGTTTCTCTCCGAGACTTCAAGCAATTGAAGAAATGCTGGGAGAACATCAAGGCACGGACAAAGAAAATAATGGCACATGAAAGACGAGACAAGGTAAAAAGATGTATTAGTCCACTTATAAGTAATCACATCTTAGGAAAAGAGAAGATCACCAGCATGGTACCTGAGCAAGTATACTTTTTACACAATCCACCAGAAGAAGATTCTGAATATCATCCTGAAGCTTC
The DNA here is from genome assembly GCF_019175285.1 of Sceloporus undulatus. Lineage (NCBI taxonomy): Eukaryota > Metazoa > Chordata > Lepidosauria > Squamata > Phrynosomatidae > Sceloporus > Sceloporus undulatus. The sequence goes on along the minus strand of NC_056527.1, from coordinate 71,069,310 downwards.
CAGCCAAGGTACAGTTGGAATTTAGGGACCAATGCTAAACTGTTCACATAACTTTATATTCCAAAAGCAAATAGAAAATAGGTCATTTGTTCATTCCCTAACTACAACAGGTATCCAGTGTTAAGCAAATGAGTGCAGGCCTCTCCTGTACTTTATGCCTGAAAACTGTTGTTATAGCAGCACTTCTTTTAAATAAAGGGAAATTTAAGAGAGGAAGGAAAATAACGATGGAGAGTTTAAATTGTGTCCTAGGCATAGCGACTACATTTCATTCCAATAAGTAACCTGACTGTGAAAATTGTATCTATTACTCAACCTCTTCATATTTTATTTGCCACTTTTAAAAAACTTTTATGTTCCAAATGCCATGCGAGCTTGTTTGACTCGTTGTTAGAGGTTTGTGGCTTTCCAGAGTCTTCTGTCTTGCCTTGAGTAAAAAAGGATTATTTTAATACTAGGATCTGATTTGTAATTCTGTAAGACCAGTCTGGGACTGGAGGGCATTTCTATCCTACCTACATCTTGTAGTCTTGCAGTCCAATGAGCAGTGTTTCAAAGCTTAAAATGCCCACAGTACCCCATGTTCTGGGCAGTTAGATAAACTTCAGTTTCAGATCCATGCTTGCAGGAGGGAACAGTGGATTGTTCCCATAATCACATGCTTCTGTAGTGCTTGGAGATTGCATCTAGAATATATTGCAAAACAAACAGCCTTTAGGTCTCTTCTCAGCTTATAGCTAAGGCATGTGGAAGATTGTATCCAATCATCTGTTTTGAACAATAACATCCAAACACCACAGTGATACCTTTATTGAACAACCTAAATGCACAAAATGTATGTTGCAAGCTTTCAAAGCTCCACTGACTTCTTCATCAGGCAAAGATGTTAAAATCATACAGGAGGGAAAAATGATAATGTTAGTCTCAAGCCTGCATTTTGAAGATGTGACTGTTCTCAGTTCAGGTGTTGTTGGAGGGAAATTCATACATGTTGGTCCCTCCTCCTTCTGGCCATGTGGGTACTCCAGGAAAAAAATTAAGTTGGCAAGACAAAAAGAGATGCTTCTCTTGAGATATAAATTACCTAGTTCTTTAAAAATATAAAAATTAAAAACTTAGTTTTTTTCCTGGAGTAACTACATGGCTAGAAGGAGGAGGGAACAACATGCATGAATGTCCCTCTAACACCACTTGAACTGAGAACAGTAACATCTTCAAAATGCAGATGTGTGACTAATGTTGTCGTTCTCCCCCCCCCCCCCCCATATGATTTTTAACGTCTTTGCCTGATAAAGCCAATGGAGCTTCGAAAGCTTGCAACATACATTTTGTGCATTCTGGTTTACTAATATCACTGTTTTGTGCACTTTGGATGTTATTGTACTTTGTTACATGCCAACACAGCTACCCCTATATATGTCTGCTGTTCTGAGGTACTCGAATGCTTCCAGAGTTTGACTTTGTATCTCCCAACCAATGTCTGTGGATTCTTAGAGAACTCTTGAGAGAAAAGTCTGAAGGAGACAGACAGACAGCTTTGTTCCTGACACATGCATACACATGCTGCTTTTTTCCCATCATTGCTTCTGGCCAAACGAAAAAGCAAAATGGGATTGGGGCGGTGGGGGTGTGTGTGAATCTAGCAGCACCTTTAATTTAGCATGGGCTTTTGCAGATATTCATCCACTTCTTCAGGTGCTCTTTATCATCATTATCAAAATTTATTTATTTATTTATTTATTTATTTAGTGTTATCTTGCACATAGTGCTTCACACAAGCAAGTTACATTCATTAATTTGAGAGTTCCTTGCTTTCAGGCTTACAAAGAAACATGTTTTAAGCATAGTTACATAGTTGTAAAAGAGGGATAGAGTTTAATAAGATTCATAAAGATTCAAATTGGGACAGGCCAATTGGAACGTGATCTTTTATTGTTGTTGTATGTAAGCAAATACATCTGCTTACCAGAAGTCAGTTTCCTAGATTTCAAACCCTTCTCTGAGGATATTCCTTTTGTTATATATGCAATTGTGAGAAGTGGTATTATGTAGTGCCATGAAACCATTATCTCTGTAGATACCTCAGCTAGCAGATTGGAATTTGTGAATATATCCCAGTTCAGCAGTTTCTCATTCCGGTCTTGGGGAAAAAACAAATCTTTCAAGAACCACCACTTGGTCAGTATTATATGTGTAGTAGAGATGAAAAGCTCTGCAACTGGTTTTGGCGCATTGCAATATCCAATGTTAGATTTATTTATCCTTTTGTGCAGAGACTGGCCTGTTTGTCTAATGCAAAATATACGGGGGCATTGCTGATATAGGATGGTAGATGTCACATTTGAGGATGAGCAAATAAATGTACCTCTGAAGTTGTGGGTAACATTGTTATCATCTGTAATGTTGCAACCATAGTAGATTTGGGACAAAATTGGTATCTGGGTTTGTACCCACATTCTGTACACTGTTGTAGTTGAGTATTTGTTTAAGATGGGGAGGCTGCTGGTAAGCCAGTAAATGCTGGCCACCTTTGAGAGGGTGGCATTATTTTCCAGAACTAGTTGTACCTCATTCGTGACAACTAATAAATAGAATACCACTAGTTGTTATCTATAGCCCCAGCCAGGACTATTCATCATAAACTGCATCACAACTGTCTAACTATTCTTTAACAACATGATAGAAATATCATTCTATCAGGGTATTTGAAGAAGTGGATTGATATCCACAAAAGTCTCAAAGGTGCTGCTAGATTTTCCCCTACCTACAAAGTAGCTGTAACTGAAATCTGGCCTAACAGGTTTGGGTGGTTTTTGGAAAAAAACATTCAAATTTACCAAACCTGTGTGTCAGTTGTGAAAGTAAGACTGTCAAGCAGCAAACTCTTTGAGGCTGCCTCCAGCTGTGGAAAACATAACAAAACAAAACAGAAATGTATCCATCCTGTGATAATGCTTGTGGTTTCATGATACCATAGGGTAGCCAATAGTGCTTCATTGTGGTATCTTGAATCTGTTTCAGTGAGAGCTGACAAGTTTCATCATAGTAGTAGTTCACTGACATTGATTGATTCCTTTGACCTCACTGTCTTCCTGGAATGATATCAAGGAATTGCACAGACTACCCCACTTTGTCTTCATAGCAAAACATCAGAGACATAGCTGTGTTAATCTGGATTTGTATACAAAATATATTGTAGCACATTTGAGACTGACTGAAAGAAAGAAGTTTGTAGCATCAGCTTTTGTAGACTGAGTTGCAAAATACTGTACTCTGCAGAAATAATCCAGTTTGAGACTGCTTTAATGGTCCTGGCTCAATGCTAGGGAATTCTGGGAACTAATTTTGAGAGACATTTAACTTTCTCTGTCAGAGAGCGCTGGTGCCACAATATACCACAGTACTCGGGATTCCCTAGCACTGAGCCAGGGCAGTTAAAGTAGTCTCAAACTGGATTTTTTTGCAGTGAGTTTTGGACCTGAGTCTGCTTCACCAGGTGCATGCAGCAAAGTGCTTGCAGACAGACATTTATGCCCATAAATGAGCAGGTATGTAAATAGTATCAGCAAGGCAAATCTTGTGGGTATGGTGATGAACTGGCAAGTTCAGTTTTAACAATGGTTTGTTGGGGACAAAGTTAGAGGAAAGATTTTGTCCTCCAATGACCATTGTTAAAACAACTTGTCACTTCATTACCCTAACCCTAAGATTTGTTATTGTTCACCCACCTGCTCTTGCGTGGGCATAATTATCTGTCTGAAAGCAATTTACTCCATGCAACTGATGAAGTAAACTTTGTGAAATCTTATGCTACAAATTTCTTTCCCTCAGTTAGTCTTAAAGGTGCTACAATATCCTTTTGCATCAAAACATCATTCAGTAAGCTAATAAACAGTGACTTGTCCAAGGCCATGCTGTAAGCATCAGAGCTGAGGAACATGGGAATTCAGGTATTCCAGATATTATTCCACACATCTGAATTTAAAAATGCTTCATTGATTGCTAACTGGTTTTATTATTTTTGCAGAACCTTTCACTGTTATAAACAGAGAACTCTGTGATGAAGAGAAAGAACTTGTACATTTCCAGGTATGTGAAGGTACCTCACAACCAGAACCCTCCTGTTCAGCTGTGAGAATAACTGGAAATAAAAACTTCAGGAGTAAAGGTGTCCAAGAAAGTGATCTGAAAAAGATGCATGAAGAAGAGCACCACCAGCAAATGTCTATCTTGCAATTGCAGCTGATCCAGATGAATGAAGTGCATGTGGCAAAGATTCAGCAAATAGAAAGGGAGTGTGAGATGGCTGAAGAGGAACACAGAATCAAGATGGAGGTGCTCAACAAAAAAAAAATGTACTGGGAGAGGAAACTTCAAACTGTTGCAAAAGAGTGGCCTGTCTCATCTTTTAATAGACCATTCCCAAATTCACCTTAAGAGAATTCTGCAGCCAGCAGTACATGGGGCTGAAGTCACTGGCTTATGAAAAGGCAGTTGGGGTGCGGTCAATTAAACTAGATTAATATTTTTAGTGTGTGAGAATAGCTGCTCAGTTGGCTGTGAACAAACTTTGAAGAATACGTAAGTAAATAATGTGATGTCTAATGTCAAATAAAATCTCCTCTTGGGTAGTTGCAATTAGAGTAGATCAAATGAATCCGTTCTTAAATGGTGAGTTAACTGAATCTAACTGATTCAGTAGGTCTACTGTAGTTGGAACTAACAATAGGCCAGGTTCTTTGGAGGGCAAATGGTATTACTACTCCTGGTGGGATACTTTGATTCACACAGTAGCTTCTATCAAAGTCATTTGGGCTGTCCTCCAGTGTCCACCTTTGTTCTTGAAAGTTCTTTTATCAGATTAGCAGTTGGAATTCCTACATCCTCTATTTCAGTCTGTTTACAAGTGCAGAAAGACACCTCTTGTTCAAGGGGTGAAATATGATTTCTCTCTATAATGTTGTGTTGAGATGAGGCTCTAGCCATTTGTCAGTGATCCGGAGGATGTACCTGCTTGCCTTCTGGAGTATTTAGTACAGGGGTAGGAACTGTGTGCCCTTTTAGTTGTTAGATTGCAAATCCCAACAGTCCTTGTCAGTGGCTAGTCTGGCCATGGCTATTGGGTGTTAGAACTTGTCAATACCTGGAAGGCCATACAATTCTGAGCCCCAGTTCTGAGATATGTGAGGCACTTCAGCCTCACAATTGTCACATGAGGAAAGGGAATTCAAAGCTTTTAAACAACAGGCTCGCTGCTTTTTACAGTTTCTGGTTACAAGAAGAGTGTCCTTCCTACCACCCATACATGTGCACACTTGCACACACTTCTCTCCTGGCTAATCATTTGGATCCATGCATTCAGTTCACAATAGAAGGCTGGCTAACTTAGTAGCTACAGGTCTGAGATAAAATTTAATTTTTCTGGCATCTTTTCTGCAGTGGAAGACTCTCCATCAAGATAACTATTGTAATGTACATCTTACAGTTTGATCATATGTATGTTTAGTCCAATGTAAATTCACATAAGATCACAGCCTTACTGTGATATTATGCAGGGGATCCACCAGGTGGTTCAGTTCAGTTTGTTTGGCTTCACATCATGTTAGTACAAAACCACCATACAATCTGGTGCAAGTCTGGTCCTTTTATTTCCTGGATAGCCTTCATGGTGCAAGTATCTCTGAGTCCCTGTCCCTAGCAGCCACAGCTTTAAAATGAGCAAGGGATTATAGGATTAAGCCCAAACCGAAATGTAGAAAATTATAAAGTACAGTTTACTGTGTTACTCTTAGATGTAAAAATATAATGGCTTGAAGTACTCCTGCGTGTAAAAATATAATGAATGTATAAGGCAAGTGCAAGTATGCATAGCAGAGAGCTGGGATTAGCTGTGGGTCCACTTGTATACAAATTGAGAAACAAATGTTAAAATTACCAAATGTAAGAAACAGCCTTTGAAGAGGTATCATCTTTGTTTACAGCTGGGTGGCAAGGAGAAGAGAGAAAGACCCCCATGCTTCCATATTTGGGATAAAAGACAAGCAAGAATTTTCCCATTTCTTATGAAGCACTAACTGTGAATGTTCATGATTTCATAGAATCAGAGAATCTTAAAGCTGGAATGGACCACAGGGACCATCTAGTCCAATTCCCTGCTGTGCAGGAATACACAGTGTAAGGATTCCTGAAAGGTGCTCATTCAACCTCTGTTTAAAGACACCCAAAGATAAAGAGTCCACCACCCTTCAGTGCAACTTATTCCACTACCAAATAGTTCTTACGGTAAAAAAAAACCCTTCTTTTTAATATTTAGGTGGAATCTCTTTTCTTGTAATTTGAATTCATTGGTTCTAGTCTCTGAAGCAGCACAAAACAAGTTTGCTCCATCTTCTCATACATAACATCCCTTCAAATATTTCATGATAACTATCATGTTCCCTCTCAATCTTCTCTTCTCCAAATTAAACATAACCAGCTCCCTAAGTCATTCTTCATAAGGCTTGTTTTGTTGACCAATATGTAGATTATATTGGTCACTCTTCTGTGGGCACGTTCCAGCTTGTCAATGTCCTGTTTCAACTATTGTACCCAGAACTGTATTCTATTGCAGGTGAGGTATTCTGACCAAAGCATAATAGATTGGAACTTTTCTTTCATTTTATTCCTGCTGATGCAGCCCAGAATTGTATTGCTTTTTTGGCTGTTGCATCACATTGTTAACTCATGTTTAGGTTATGGTCCACCAAATCATAGATTTTTGACATGTACTGCTTTCAAGCCGAATGTCACCCATCCTATATTTGTGCATTTTTTTCTTGTCTACATGTAGCACCTTATATTTATCCCTGTTAAATTTGTTTTCTTAGTTTTGACCCAGTTCTCAAATTGATCAAGGTCATTTTGAATTCTGTTCCAATCTCTTGGGACCCCCTGGTTTGGAGTCATCTGCAAACGTGATAAGCATGCCCTTCTATTCTGTAACCTAATTCATTTATAAAGATGTTAAACAACATCAGGCCCAGGACAGAACCCTGAGGTATCCCAGTCATCACTTCTCTTCAGGATGAAGAATACGCTCTGGTGAGTACACTCTGGGTTCATTCTGTTATCAAGCCTCTAGCTTTACCACAAAAAAGAGAGAGAGAGAGAGAAAATTAATTTGGCATGGCTTTTTTTTTTTTTTTTTTTTTTTTTTTGAGAATAACCCCATGCTGGCTCTTAACAAACACATCATCCCTTTCTGAGTGCACACAGACTGACTAATGATCTGTTCTAGAATCTTTCCCGCTAATGACAAACTGACTGATTAGTAGTTGCTAGGATCCTTTTTTTTGCTCTTTTTTAACACGGTGAGAACATTTGCACTCCAGTCTGCCAGGACCTCCTATCCTTCAAAAAATTTCACAAATTATTGACAGTGCCTCTGAGATTAGATCTCCGAGTGTCTTTCATAGTCTTGGATGCAACTCATCTGGCTCTGGAGATGTGAATTAATTTAGAAGAGCTAGATATTCTTTTGCTACCTCTTTTGCTATTCTGGGCTGTAGTCCCTTGCTGCATGATTTGTTCTAGTTTTAGAGCACTGCTTTTCTTTAGGAAGAAGACTGAAGCAAAAACGCTGAATAGTTCAGTGTTTTCTCAGTCACCTGCTAGCATTTCACCATTTTCTCTGCGCAGTAGCAAGCATAGCCCAAATCTCCTTTTTATTATTTTTAATCTCTCTTATGAGCCTGGACTCATTCTGACCTTTATCTTTCCCCCCTACAAGTATTGCCTCTTCATATTCCTCTTTGGTGGTTTCCCTCTTCTGCCATTTTTTATACATGTCTCTTAAATCTCAGTTCATCTGAAAGTTCTTGGAACGTTCACCCTGGTTATTTTAGACACCTCCCACTTCTTCCTTGGAATTGTTTACAACTGTGCCTTCAGTATCTTGCCTTTAAGAAACACCCCATACATCACAAACTCCCTTTACTTTGAGCATTTTTGCGTTGGATTTCCCCATGTATTTTCCTAAGCTTATTAAAATAAGCTTTCTTGAAGTCCAGTGTGTGTGTCTGACTATTTCCCCTGTATAACAAGTCAAAAGAGAATCTGGTCAGTCTTACCTGAGGATCCCACTATTCCCACTCCATTGAATCAAATCCAAATTAGATGATACCCTTGTTGCTTGTTTCATCTTTTGAAATTGGCTAGAAGGTAAGTATATAAAATGGCAAAAATAAGGTTTGCTTTTTGGAATTTTATTCATTTTATTTATTTTTAATACTTTCAAATTGTGGATGGAATCTGTGGATAAAGAATCTATGAATATGAAGGACTTGCTCTCCATATTCTGTCCATAGTAGGATTCAGCAAGTTGAGGATATTGCAAGTTTTTATCAACCCATGTTTAATCATTGCAGTTTGGCAGAATATTTTAAAAATGTAAAAATGAGTTTTGTTTGGGATTTAATTAAAGCATTCTTCAAATTCATGTATAAGATGGCAATTGTACATTATTAGTGTGCCATTCCCATCCCTCCCCCACACTTTCCACTGGTTATGATGAATGTGTACAGAGTTTTTCTTGCTGAATATTTGCAAAATATATGTCCTCTTGAACTTCTAAGGATGGCTCTTTGCACAATTGT
>NC_056527.1:71031531-71060667 GCF_019175285.1 Sceloporus undulatus | reverse complement strand
ATAATAATAATAATAATAATAATAATAATAATAATAATAATAATAATAATATATCCCACTCTTCAGCCAAGGCTATCAGAGTGGCTTACAATTGGTTAATTAGACATTTCCCTGCCCTTAGGCTCACAGTCTAAAAAAGATAAGTCACAAAAGGAGAAGGGAATGGTAGTAGGGAAGGGGGAAAGTCCAGCAGATCTGCTCTCTCAGATCTGGCTTGCCTTTCTCTCCTTCAAGATGGTGGATAGAAGGAGGGCTCTTCTTCTTTTCAGGCAAGGTCTGTTGGAGCTGGCTTGCCTTTCTCCCCTTCAAGATGGTGGATAGAAGGAGGGCTCTTCTTCTTTTCAGGCAAGATCTGATGGAGCTGGCTTGCCTTTTTCCCCTTCAAGAAAGTTTTAGTTGCTATACATAGAACAACAGTTTTGGTTTCTGTCCCTACATATTGCAGAAACAGCTACTTAATACTGTAGCAGCTTGCATCACAGGTGTGCAGAACTTGTAGTCCACCAAGCTGAATGCAGCAACCAGCCAGGTATAGTGGTCTACCATATGTCTAACAAGTCTACCTGTTATTTGTAGTTTATGAAGTTATTGTTTGGCTGCATTTGACTAGGTGGATGATCACATGTTCAAGCCTTCATTAATGTTTATAGACCATTTTAATATATAATATATGCATTTTTTCCTATTTAAACTGTGTCTTAGTCTCTTCTACTGCATGCCAGTGACTTCTGAAAAATGTCAGATTTTGGTAAGAACAGACAGAAAACAACCTGAAATATGCCATATCATGAAGGAAAATTATGCAAATAGCCAATTGTTGAGGTTAATAAAACCACCCTTATGTCAGAACAGTTTCCAAAAAAGTAGTTGTGTAGGTTTGCTACAACAAAAATAGATGCCTTGTAGCATATTGAAATCTAAGCATAAAACAGATTGTTAGTCTTAGCTGGAGTAGATCAATTGAAGTGTTGCCTAACCAATTTTTCATTGATTCACTTGGGTCCACTCTGTTTGGTGTTAACAATCATAAAATTGTAAAGCTGGAAGAGGCCCATATTTCATTGAATCCAACCCCCTGCTCAGAACAGGTAGCTCTTTAGCTGTTTTTTTGGACACACCCACTGCTCTAGGTAACTGTTTCCATTGCTGAACAGCCCTTATTGTCAAGAAATTCCTTTTTATTAATTTTTAAATAGAATTTCACATATTCCAAAAAATAGAATTATAGAGTTGGAAGAGACCACAAGGGCCATCCAGTCCAACCCCCTGCCATGCAGGAAATCCAAATCAAAGCATCCCTGACAGATGGCCATCCAGCCTCAGCTTAAACACCTCCAAGGAAGAAGACTCCACTACACTCCGAGGGAGTTTGTTCCACTGTCGAACAGCCCTTACTGTCAGGAAGTTCCTCCTAATGTTGAGGTGAAATATCTTTTCCTGTAGCTTGCATCCGTTGTTCCAGGTCCTGTTCTCTGGAGCAGCAGAAAACAAGCGTGCTCCCTCCTCAACATGACATCCCTTCAAATATTTAAACAGGGCTATCATATCACCTCTTAATCATCTTTTTCCAGGCTAAACATCCCCAGCTCCCTAAGTTGTTCCTCATAGGGCATGGTTTCCAGACCCTTCACCATTTTAGTCGCCCTCCTTTGGACACACTCCAGTTTCTCAACATCCTTTTTAAATTGTGGTGCCCAGAACGGGATACAATATTCCAGGTGGGGCCTGACCAAAGCAGAATACAGTGGCGCTATTACTTCTCTTGATCTAGACACTATAGTTTTATTGATGCAGCTTAAAATTGCATTGGCCTTTTTAGCTGCCACATTACACTGTTCACTCATGTTCAACTTGTGGTCTACTTGGACTCCTAGATCCCTTTCACATGTCTCATTCAGCCAGGTGTCCCCTATCCTATATCTGTGCATTTTATTTTTCCGTCCTAAGTGCAGTAGCTTACGTGCTGAATTTCATTTTGTTAGCTTTGGCCCAGCTTTCAAGTCTATTCAGGTCATTTTGAATTTTGATCCTCTCCTCTGGAGTATTAGCTATTCCTCCTAATTTGGTGTCATCTGCAAATTTGATAAGTATGCTCCCAATTCTGTCATCCAGGTCATTGATAAACATGTTGAATAACACAGGCCCCAGGACAGAGCCCTGTGGGACCCCACTGGTTACTTCTCTCCATGATGAAAAGATGCCATTGTTGAGCACCGTTTGGGTTCGGCCGGTCAACTAGTTACAAATCCATGTAACAGTAACCTTGTCTATCCCACATTTTACAAGCTTGTTTGCAAGAATGTCATGAGAAACCTTGTCAAAGGCCTTACTGAAAACAAGCTATATTATATCCACAACATTCCCTTCATCTACCAAGCTGGTAATTTTATCAAAGAAAGAGATCAGATTTGCCTGGCATGACTTCTTTCTCTGAAACCCATGTTGACTTTTGTGATTATGGCATTGCTTTCTAGATGTTCACAGACTCTCTGTTTAATGATTGCTCTAGAATCTTTCCTGGTATAGATGTCAGACTAACTGGACGATAATTGTTGGGATCCTCTTTTTTCCCCTTTTTGAAGATGGGGACAACGTTTGCCCTCCTCCAGTCTGCTGGGATTTCTCTTGTTCTCCAGGAGTTCTTAAAGATTATTGCCAATGTTTCCGATATTACATTTGCCAGTTCTTTTAAAACCCTTGGATATGGTTCATCTGGTCCTGGAGACTTAAATTCATTTAGATTAGCAAGGTATTCCTCTACTATCTCTTTACTTATTCTGTACTGAAATTCCCCTAATCTGTCCTCTACTCCATTATCCTCAGGTTGAGCACCCTTTTCCTTTTCTGAGAAGACTGAGGCAAAGAAGGTATTGAGTAATTCTGCCTTTTCTCTGTCCCCTGTTAGCATTTTGCCATCTTCTCCACGCAATGGCCCTACAATTTCCTCCTTCTTACTTTTGCTATGGACATATCCAAAAAAGCCCTTTTTTAACCTCTCTAGCAAGCCTGAGTTTATTCTGCGCTTTAGCTTTTCTGACTTTACCCCTACACATGCCTGCTATTTCTTTGAATTCCTTTTTCGTGATTTCCTCCTTTTTCCATTTCTTATACATGTTCCATTTAAAACTTAGATCAGTTGAAAGGTCCTTAGTCATCCATCCTGGTTTCTTGAGACATCTCCCATTTTTCTTTCTCACTGGAACTATTTGAAATTGTGCCTTCAGTATCTCCCTTTTGAGAAACTCCCATTCGTCCTGAACTCCTTTATCTTTTAGTATTTCTGACCACGGGATCAACCTCAATACCTCTCTAAGTTTACTGAAATCCACTGTCCTAAAGTCTAGAATGCGTGTCTGACTATGCCTGGCTTCTCCTTTCCATGGAGAACATGGTCACTTCCACCTAATGATCCCACCACTTGCACCCCATTAACCAAGTCATCCTTGTTGATTAGGATCAGATCCAAAATAGCTGACCCCTTGTTGCCTCTTCCACCTTTTGGGCCATAAAATTGTCTTCCAAGCAAGTGAGGAATTTGCTGGACCTTGAGGATTTTGCTGAGTTTGACTTCCAGCAAATTTCAGGGGAGTTGAAGTCGCCCATCACTACTACATCTCTCCTTTCTGAGTATGTGGTCATCTGTTCTAGAAAGGCATCATCCAATTCCTCCATCTGTCTTGGGGGGTCTGTAGTAGACTCCCACCATAACATCCTTGTTGTTTCCCTCCCCTTTAATTTTTATCCTGATGCTCTCCACCTGGCTTCCATGATTGATATCCTGGATCTCTTCACTGGTGTAAATATCTCTGACATATAGTGCTATTCCTCCTCCTTTCCTGTTTGGCCTATTTCTCTTTAAAAGGTTATACCCCTCTATTTCCACATTCCAATCATGAGACTCATCCCACCAGGTTTCAGTGATGCCTATTATATCATATTTGCTTTGTTGTACTAGGAGTTCGAGATTATCTTGCTTATTTCCCATGCTCTGTGCATTAGTGTAGAGACATCGCAGACCATGGGTCCCTTTTACTTGCTGCCTGTGCAAGTTTTTTTGCCTCCCACTGTTGGGTCCTTGCACTTTTTTTCTTGTTTCCTCTATGTCAGTTTGGATATTTTCGCCATCCCTTTCGCCTTCCTTAATATTGTCTCCCTCCCCCACGGAACTCAATTTAAAGCCCTCCTGATCAAGTTCTTGAGACTTAAAATTAGCATAATACATAAACGGACAAATACTGAAACATATAGACGTACATATAATCAGTTTTATCATTTCTTTCAACTTGTTCATCTCTATTACTTTCTATCAGAATTGTTCTTGTGAATTACCAAATTATAACCATCCATTCCTCATACATTTACTTACTTTTCTTCAGCTCTCAGATACATCTTCACAACCTTTACAAGTAAACTATCTTACCACCAAAAATAACTTTGTTTATCCTATAATTCTATGTATATTGTATTACTGGTGTTCTGCATTTCACTAAGTTTCAGTGCAACTAAATAAAAACCATTTTAGGTTTTCATTAATACCTCTGCAAAATTTTATTTGCCAGTTTCTCTACTGAATTTTTTTATTTAATTATATAGTCATTTTTGTTTATATTTATTTATTATTGCTGATTTATTTATTTTATTTTTTGTTTATTTTTTATTGAATTCCATAATTGCTATCCGCCCCCCCCCCCCCCCATTTCTGTAATAAATAATCTAGTACCTTCTCCCAGTCATATAAATATTTGTTAAATCTTTCTTTCTGTATATTTCTGGTTAGGTCATCCATTTCTCTTATTTCAAAAAGTTGCAAATCCCATTTTTCAATTTCAAGTACAGTGGACCCTCACCTTACGCGGGGGATTTGTTCTGGACCCCCTGCATAAGGCGAATTCTGCCTATGCTTGAGCCCCATTCAATGTTTTGAATGGGGTTTGTGTGCGTTGCCGTGCACACACACCATGGGCACGCACCCCATTCATCTGAATGGGACGCACTGTCCCTTGCACCCCATGTGCTCCTGTGGTTGAAGATGCTGGCGAAACGTCAGAAAGAAACTCTTCTAGAACATGGCTACATAGCCCAACCCCCCCCCCAAAAACTATAAAAAAAAGATTGATTTGGTAGGGTTTGTTCTGGACAAACCCATACTGGCTCCTACTAATCACTGCATTATCATCAAGATATTTGCAAAGAGACTCCTTTATAATCTACTCTAATATTGTTCCTGGTGTAGATGCCAGCCTACTGTTCTGTACTTCCTAAGATGTTCCTTCCCCCACTTTACTGAAGAGAGGGATAATGTTTGCCTTTCTTCAGTACTTTGGCTGTTTTCCAATTCACCTAGATCTCCTCAAAATGGCAAGTGGTTCATAGTACATGGGAGCACCATTTGCGGGTTGCAGTCAGGCAGACCAAAGCCAAAGGCAGACCAAAGAGATGGAAAAACCTATCAATCATGGTCTTCCTGATGGTTTGTGGACATTTTATTTTTCTCCATCTATGGAGTCTTTTCCTCTTCCTTGTCAGAACCCTGGGGAAAGATGGAAAACCCTGCCATCATTCTATTGATTTTTAGGTGTGACTGAAGATTCAGGCAAAGTGCTCTTCTCAACAGTAAGCATAGAGCATTGTGGCAAGTGGCTCAGAGAGTACATCAGCAAGTTCCTTCAGTTTTTCTGGCCCTACATATCTGAACCTGTTTAAGTTAACTGGGTGATTCCTGAATATCTCCTTTTCAATTTTGATATGCCACAGTCTTTGCTGATACATGGAAGCGCTGTTTGGGAGAAAACTGAAGCAAAATAGGTATTGGGCAGTTCTGCCTTTTTGTTAGCATTTTACTGTCCTTAGTGAGCAGGTGGCACACTGTTTCTTTGGCTGTTTTTCTTGCTCTGAAGGTTTGGAGGGGTGATAGGAGGGGTACCCTGCTTCCCAAGCCAGTATCAACTCATTCTGAGGTTTAGCTTTCCTTATACATTTCCTGCAGACTTGAGACTGCACATCTTCACTCTTCCTTGTGATTTAACCATCTTTCCATTCTTTACATACTATTTTTTCTCTTTCTCCTTGTGTTTACTGTTCACTGTTAACTGTTTACTGATATGTTGTTTCTTTAAGAAGTTTCCTATTTTTTCTTTTTCCATAGAATTGTTTATGATTATGCTGTTGCAACTCTTTAAAGAACTCCATCCTTGTTGGGTGTCTTTTTTTCCTTTAGCATCTCTAACTGTGGGATTCCACCCAGTATTTTCCTGAGCTTGTTAAAATCAGCTTTCTTGAAACCCAATGTATGTGTTTGACTCTTCTTTGCCTGATGCACAGTTGTGAATTCTAGTATTACATGATTACTTCCTCCTAAAGTATTGACTACTTGTAAAGTTCCTGATAACTTCAGGTTTTTTGCACAGAGAAAATTGGACAGAAGATTGACTACACATTTTCCCCCATCTTAGCTTCTGTGTACAAGGACTAGATGCTTGCTTTTTTCAGTTGAGATCTGTACTAGATGATAGTCCAAACAGGCAATGGATGGAGTGCCTACAATCCAGGTAAATAGGTTTAAATGAAGATCATCGTAGTCTGCACAAAATATGCATGCTGTTTTATTATCATACAAATCTGAGAGCTAACTATTTATGCAGGAAGATCCTAACTCAGAATGTACCTATGACCCAAGTGATTTTGTTGATAATGTGAGACAGGGGCATGTACCTTTCTCTAAAAGGTTAAATTTGGACTGCATTGATAAAACAAATGTTAAAAAATACAATAACATCCCAAATCCACAAAAGAGTGATAACTTTATTGGAACAACCAAAATACACAAAATACATGATGCAAGCTTTCAAAGCTCCACTGGCTTCTTCAAATGACAAAGATGTTAAAAATCATATATGAGGAAATTAATCACAGACCTGTGGTTTTTTTCAAGGTGTTCTGATCTGGAGATAAAATTTAAATTCCATAAGCAATAAAAAAGGTACTTCCTCTGTGATCCAAGTTGTCTCCTTCCCTTGTGAAGTGACAGATCCCTTTGTTAGGCATCCGTGGACTTTGAGATACTTTGTTTCTATTGCCGCATAGCCAGATAATTCTCTATACCATCTCAAATCAGAACAAAACCAACATCTTGACAAAATGCAGGCCTGTGACTAACAGTTTTCTTTTTTTAATTATTTTTTCTCTTGTATGATTTTAACACCTTTGCCTGATGAAGAAGCCAGTGGAGCTTCAAAAGCTTGAACAATGTGTTTTGTGCATTTTGATTGGACCCATAAAGTTATCATTGTTTGTGGATTTTAGTTGCTATTGTACTTTGCTGTATGGCTAATACAGCTACCCCTAAATATGTTTCTTGGATGTTAGAATGGTGTCTTTTTTGTCACAGGAGGAAATCTTAAGAAATCCTTTTCATTGAGATACTGTATATACTCATGTATAAGTCTAGAAATTTTAGTTTAAAAATTCACCCATAAAACTTGAGTTGACATGTAAGTACTGTACTTTAACTTTTATCAAAAAAAGGAACCATCCTCTTCTCTGAGTAGAGTGGCAAAATACAAGAGCTTATTCCATCCTGGAAGGCAACTAAGAAAAGCACCAACCCGTACTACTCTCTATCCACTACACCATTTTGAATGCATGACAAGAGGAATAAGATTTAAAGGATGTGAATATGGCATTTGTGTATTTTTGTTAGCTTTGGGGGGTTAAAATCAGGCAAAGTTGTCACATTAAAGTTAAAGGCTATAATCATTAATAATGTAGTGACTTTTTTTCTTTGTCTTTTCATCTTTTTTGACATGCGCACATGCATTTTCTTAGCCCCTCCTGTGCCTGGTCACTTCCCTCACACATTGCAGAGCCACCATTTATTGTTGTTCCCTCTTCAGCCAGCCAGCCTTTAGGGTGAGCACAAGTTTATGTTTGCTGGAATTTTTCAAGTTCTTTAGTATCTTTTTTCCTTTGTTTCGTCCTTGACATCCTTTGTTACATGCCTCTAAGTTTTACTCTTGACCTATCCACAGGCCAAATAAAAATCTACAATTTTGGCCCCCCAAACCTGCCCTCGACTTACACATGAGTTTGACTTAATAGTTGAATATATATGATAAACGGCTCTTCCAATATTTTAAGCAGAGAAAGACTGTTAAATCAAATACAGTATAGCTTTGGTTACTGTTTGTGTTCTTGCAGTGAGCAATAGTAAGCTTCAGTTAAATAGACATCAGGTGTCTATTCCCATGAACAGGGAAACCTGGGATTCAGATTCACCACTGCTCCTGAAAAATTCTTCTCCAAGGTAGTGGTGAAGCCAAAGCTAACCACAGTACAGGATATCACATTATGTCCATGCTGCCTGAATAATATGTGTCTTTTAAGGAGCAGTCCTCTCATAGTGCCCAGCATTTTGGAGCTTTAAGAAACATGGAAAGCCCTTAACACAGTATGTAAAACTGAAATGTTTTCTGCTAACGAAACAGGATATGTCAGCAATTGCCATCTAGTCTTCTGTTTATCGTAACTGTGATTCCCCAAGTTTGCGAAGCAATGTCTTTCGTTCATGTTGCTTGATAACACATTTTTGCTGAGTCACTCTGATGAGTTACAGCTGGAAGAACTAAAACCATATACAGTGGACCCATGTCCACATATACGCTGGTGTTTAGTTACAAGATCCCCCATGTATAACAAAATCTGTGTATGCTCAAGTCCCATTAAATATAATGACATAGCAAAATGGTGTCCTTATAAAAACCATGTGTGCTTGAATCTGTGTATAAAAAATCAATGTATAAGAAGGGCCAACTGTAACCCTTCATTCCTCCAAAAGGTAGTGCTATTAAAAATGGGAAGGCCAGAAAGCTGCTGAGGACTGTGGCACACTTAAGAGCAGGGGTAGGCAACCTTTTTGAGCCGGGGGCCGGCTTGCTGTCCCTCAGACAACTGGGGGGCCGACGCGAAAAAAATAATTAAATAAATAATATAGGACAACATTTTCAAATGTAGGACACATTTTTAAATGGAGGACATGCAAAAAAAATGATGCTTTTTTAAAAAATGTTAATATAAATGCATGTCTGGAGGACATTTGGGCATTATTCCTAGACAGAAATGTACTTTCCTTTTGGCCAGCCCCCCTCCCCCCATTCCAAACAGCACATTTGGGCATTGAACATGGCTCTGCTTAAGATGGCCTCTTGCATATTTCAGAGGCTTACTGCATAACCAAACTCTTTGGGTTTCACACTGAACATGGGTCCACATGGCTATACATATTTAACATGTCAAGCTGGTTTAACAAGAAGTGATTTGCTCTTGGGTTCAACTGTACTTCTCGGAAGTGTGTACTTGGTCAAGGGACTTTGGTTTTTCTTCACTGGGCATGAGTTTGTAAAAATCAGAGCAACTTGCATTGGCCGTGCCTCAGAAGCTGGCTCATATCAATATCACCATCATCACCAATACCATCATTGTCACAACAAGGCAGCATTAAAAGGACAAAAAACGCACAGAAAGACACTTTGGAAAGTCACACTCTCTCGGCTTCAGAAAGAGTGGGCCCATATCTCAAAAGCTGACTGATATCAATAAATAAGGGGGAAATATATAAATAAGGGGGAAAAGGGGAAAATTAAATACAGGGGGAAATGTACATGGAAAATTAAAGCCGGGGGAAAGGCAGCATGGGGAAATAATCCAGGGGGAAATGTACATGGGAAAATTAATCCAGAGGGAAATGTACATGGGAAAATTAATCCAGCGGGAAATGTACATGGGAAAATAATTCAGGGGAAAGGAGCATGGGAAAATTAATCCAGAGGGAAATGTACATGAGAAAATTAATCCAGAGGGAAATGTACATGGGAAAATTAATCCAGGGGGAAATGTACATGGGAAATTAATTCAGGGGAAAGGAGCATGGGAAAATTAATCCAGGGGGAAATGTACATGGGAAAATTAATCCAGAGGGAAATGTACATGGGAAAATTAATCCAGAGGGAAATGTACATGGGAAAATTAATTCAGGGGGCAAGGAGCATGGGAAAATTAATCCGGGGGAAATGCATATTTCTTCTCCTCCTCCTCCTGTCGCTCATTTTCGGAGCCAAAGGGGTTTAGGAAATGGCCCTTTCTTTCCCTTCCCTCTGGGCCAGAGGCCTCCTCCGCATCCTCCTGCTCTTCACAAGGTTTCTCTTCCTCATTGAGGCTGGCCAATGGCAGAGTGGGGCTGGAAACAGCCCCGCCCCCACCATTTTGCTGTTGGCCAGCCCCTGCCAGGCTCCTCAAGAGAAGGAGCTGCTCTTGCCAGCTGACTCCGGCCCGGGAGAAAAAGCACACAGAGGCGCAGGAAGAGGAGGAGGAGGCTGCAGGATGGCCCAAAGGCCACCGCCGCGGCGGTGGCGGCAGGCAGGGCAGGGGCTGGTCCTGTCCCCTGGCCGGGCCGATGTTGCCAGCAGGCCGCAGTTGCCTACCCCGCTTAAGAGTATAAGGAATGATGGCTATTGCATCTTTTCATGGATTGGTAAAATTGAGTACCCAGCTTGTTGGGAGCAATTGACTTACACATTGTAAACCACTTAGAGAGTGTTAGTTTGCTGATAAGCAGTATAGAACTGTACTTGCTATGCTATTGGACCAATGGCTTTCTTTTAAGAGAAATGCTCCAGATTTTCCAAACAGCAAAATATCTAAACTTTTTTTCCATATTTTTATTATCAACATAACAAACACACAATCATAAAAATTCTAAACTTTTAAAGATTTTTTAAATCATATAAGTCTGCACCAGGGCCTCTTGATGTTTGGGGCTACAGTTCCCTCACCCCTGCCAGCATCACATATTGTGGGGATGATCAGAGTTTTAGTCCAAAACCATAGGGCGTCCATGGGTTGCATATATCTGATATAAAAAAGCTTGTCAATTGAGTATGAAATCCTAGGCAGGATAGCAGCTGTTTATTAGATTTCTATCACACCTTTCTTACAAAATGGGATTCAAGGTGGCTAAGAATGTTCAGTTGCATGAGAATAAAGTCATTTTTAATTACAGATACGAGTTTCCCTCAGAAAGTTTCTATTGACAATGAATCACAGGAGAAAGGTGGTCAGGTGTTAACAGCAAATACATTTTATATTAGAAGAAAGAAAGACACAACAGCCATTCAACTTTGCATCAGATGCATCCAATCGAAAGATACTTTGATGGCCACTTTCTTAACATTGCAGCTAAGTTTTCTAAATCAAACAGTCCCTGGAAAGCTATATAATATCAATATATGCTCCATAATCCTTTAAGGAAGCAGCTTTCCGCCTTTTTACCCAAATAAAGACAAGGACTTGAAACACTGAACTAGGTAAAACATTTGGTTTGACTCGGCACTAGATCTGATCGGATCTTGGAAGCTGAGCAGGGTCAGCTCTGATTAGTAGTTGGCAAACATCACAGCGTTTTCTTGGCAAGTTGCTTCAGAGGGGGTTTGTCATGGCCATCCTCTGAGACTGAGGTAGTGTGTCTTGCCAAAGGTCACCCAGTGGATTTCCATGGCTGAGCTGGGAATTGAACCCTGATTCCCAGTTATAGTCCAACGCTCAAACCACTATGCCACACGGATTCTCAGATGGGTCAGAGACTGCTAACAAATACCAGGTGCTGTACGATGTATCAAAAAAAGTTACTGGCAGAACCTCATTTTCTAAAAGACCCTATGACAGTGGTTCTCCAACGTTTGGGCCTCCAGATGTTTTGGACTTCATTCCCAGAAGTCCTAGTAAGTATGTACAGGAATCTGGGAGTTGAAGTCTCAAAAATCTAGAGGCCCAAATGTTGAGAACCATTGCCCTATGAAATTCATGGGGTTGCTGTAAGTCAGCAAGGAACTGGAATACACACACACTGTTTTTCAGCATATGTAATAAAACAAACATTTGAAGTTAAAATTGCAAAGAGTCCAAACCATTTCACAGTACTGAAAAAGTATTAATACATAAATGATTTAAAAAACTGTTCTATCATTCAGGTTAGCGGAACACTAATATAGCAAATGTAATATGGGAAATTCCAAATTACATGTAGTGTTGCTAGAAAAATACTATACTGGATCTTTGCCCCTTCTGGCTTCTGAAAGCAACTAGAGGGAGACTGGCCAAGTTAATAAGAGGAACAGTGAATGTCTCACAGCAGCAAGAGAAATTTCCACCCTGCCTAAAAGAGGCTAAAGTGAAGCCATTATATCATCATCATTATTATTATTATATTATTATTATATTAGTCATCGCTGGATCTCATTATTAGCCAGTCTCTAACATTCCATTTTTGGACAAGTTTCTGGAGTGTGTAGTGGTATCCAGCTCCAGGTGTTTTCTTTTTAAAAAAATATTTTTATTCCATTTCATTCATATATCAAAAACAATTATTTCAACTTCATACATAAGTCTTAAGTGAGTATATACTTTTGTCCTCTTCTCTTCATCATATATGTCTTATATTCATTAACATCATCCACTTTCTTTACTTATCTCTCAGTTACCTTTTATTTCTCCCTTCTGCGCATTAACTATATTTGTATATTTTCCCCAGTGAAGTGAGTGCCCTTAAATGGTCTTAAAAGTCTTTAAACTGTATTTATCTAACTTATAAATCCATTGTGGATAGTGTTTCAACAAGACTATAACCAACTAAACCTAAAAATTTACATCAGTAATCTTAGGACATTTATTCTTCAACAAAAACAGGCATATTTCCCTTCCTATCTTCCATAAAAAAATCAGTGGTTCCAGTGTTTACAAAACTCTGTTTGACTCCTTTTAATAGCATTGTTAAATTATCCATTTCTATGTATTCATAAGTTTTAATAGCCATTGATTTAAACTTGGAATTTCTGTGTCTTTCCACATACTAGCAGAGACTATCCTGGCGGCACTAAGTTTTCCATATTTTGTTTCCATTTGTTTTTGTTCCATCATACTTAAAGGTAAATTTGGGATCTTTAGTTAATTTATTTGTAATATCTCTATTTGTTGTATAGATTTTTGTCCAAAACATTTTTGCCTTTTTGCATAACCACCAACAATGATAGTATGTACCCATTTCTAATCACACTTCCAACATACATTTTTATATTTAATCTATTTTTGCTAAAATTTGTGATGTTAAATGCCATCTAATTGCATTTAAGCAAATTCTTTCTAAAACCGTGATGTAGGGTGTACTTCATCACCGTTTTTTTCCAATTTTTTCCCCATTGTAACAAAGGAATATTCTGGCCCATATCTTTCGCCCAGTCTATCATACATTTCTTTACCACCTCTTGTTCAGGTCACACTGAAGCAATATTTTATATAGATGGGAAATCCATGTGTACCTTCTTCTCTAATTATTTTTCTCAGTTTCCAAATCAGTTTTCCATATTCCTGTGTTTTTTGGTCCATCAAAAATCTTTCCTTTATTTGTCAGTATAGAAAGCAAATTACACTTATATCCTTCATTAAGTAATTTTAATTCTGTTTTTAATTTCCTTTGTCCATCATCCATCTTTGTGATGCTTCATAAGTTGTCCATTTTTCACATAACATTTTTTCAGTTTTAAAAAGTGCCTCATTGATCAATCAATCAATTTTTATTAATGCTTAGCCAAAGGTCATTCCCATAATTAAAATGTAAAACGGATGACAGAAATTCAGAATTATAAAATGCTCCATCAAAACTAACTACCAAATTATACATTAGCATAATAAATTCAGACCATAAATAAAACAACATTAAAAAACAACTTCAAAGTTTAGATAAGATCATCCCCATGGCAATCAACTGCAATGCCTGCATTACCCTTGCCCGAATTTTGATTGCTGCTGAGGCAAACACTGAAACCTTATAAGTTACCTTAGAATCAATATCAGACAAGAGTAAAAAAAATCCTGTCAGAAATGGTATTAGACTGTAAATGGACAGAATAGATCCCAAAAATTAGTTCTTGGGTCAGTATAGTGAGCAAAAAAGCAGATAATGAGGCAAATCCTCGATTTCTGGAGCTCCACAAATACATAAACGGGAATCCTTAGGTGTGTTTGAATATCTGCCATCGATCATGGCTGAAGCATTGTTTGGAAACGAAAGCTGTAAAGCCTGCCTTAGCTTTGGAAATGTAAGCTTCCCTAAGTAAACAGCCATCTGAGGGTCCAAGTTTACAATTTAAACCATTTGGAAAATTTTGAATTGTTAAAGCCAGCTATCCAGATACACATCATGGTTAAAATGTATATCACGAAGCTTCTCCTAAATTCAAGGTAAAAGGATTTTCAGTTAGAGCAGATATGATCAAGCAACCTATGGTATCTTAAACCCAGACTTTGCAGCTTGGTAAATGTTGGAAACACAACTAGGAAAAACCTTAACCGGAGAATCTATTACAGATCTCCAGTAGTTAAATAAAGTAAAAGGAACACGAGCTCTGATGGAAGGGAGGCCGACCTCAGCCCGAACCAAAGCTGCAAGTGGCCAGGTGAAAGTAAGAGCAATTCTTGAAAAATGTATTCATTCTGGATGGCCCCAGTTTGACCAATGGGAATCATCCCATTCCCACCACAGCAGCGCCATAAAAGATCTGAGCTATAACTTACTTCTGAAATATTTAAAGCTAGTGCCGACCAGATGACCCCCTGCCTGGTCTAGAATCTAAGGATGCTCCAATAGTCTCACAGCCATGGCTCACTAGCTTCTATGTGGGACTCCAGGCGAGGTTTCTGTAAAATGGATGCCAAGATACTTAAATTCTCAGCATAGTTCAATCTGATGACCATTAACGAGCCACAAAAATCAGAGTGTCTTTTCCCAAACACCATCACCTTTGCTTATTATAATTGATAACAAGCTTTTCTTTAGAACAAAATACCTCTCAAGTTTGGAGATTAGCCTTCTCAGACCTATACGTGTGAGTGAAATAAAACCATATCATCAACATATAACAGAATAGAGATCTTTTTGAGCCAAGTGTAGGTGGAAAAAAACTGGGCCAGAAAGTGCTGGAATGATGTCATCAGATATAAATTAGAAAGTGATGGTGTCAAAAGGCATCCTTGTTTGACTATTTGTGGGGATAGGATCAGTTAGTGAACCAGAGATACCAACTCTTATCCTTGCTGTTGTTTGGTATAAAGTTCCTTGATCAGAAACAGTAAGCGGTTTATCTAATAATATTGGCCAGTTTATGCCATACAAGTTTCTGTCATTGAATCAAAAGCTGCTGCAAATCAAAAAAGTAACAAATAGGTGTTTTGTGGGACCCTCGATCCCTTGTTGCACTAAAACATAAAGAGTCAGACAGTGGTCAATATTACTCTGACCTTCCTGAATCCGGCTTGTTCAGGGTGAATATCTGATTACTAGATTCCCATTCCTCCAATCTATTTAATAAGTATTTGCTATAGCTTGGAATCAACATCCAGAAGGTATAGGGCAATAATTGTTTGAATCTTGCTTATCTCCCTTCTTGTATATGGGGACTACTACGCCTGTTTCCAGTCTACTGGAGTTATCCCTGTATTATTGATTGGGTAAACACCTTAGCCAATATTGGAGCCTACCATTCAGAGAAGTTTTTAAATTTTCTCGGGGGCATCATATTTTCTCCTGGGGCTTTATTCAATGCAAGAGCTGCAATCAACTTTACATCTGTACATTGATTGTTCATAACATTTTTTCAGTTTTACAAAGTGCCTCATTGATGGAATGGGTTTTTTTAGAACCAAGTACAAGTATCTTTTTACTTTCTGCCATAACATTAAAAGTGATTTTCTTGTAAATGATTGTTAACTTCACTTACGATTAGCTTTGATTTTCATATAGTAAGTACCCATGAAGACCAAATACTAACCCGCACTTTCCAGGTTAAGTATCTTGTGTTTCTTTAATCTTATCCAATCTAGTATCCAACTCATTACCGATGCTGGTATATAACTTGAGATTTGGTAGTGCTGCTCTCCTCTTCAATTGTGTCATATAATAATTTCATTTTATTCTGGGTTTTCTGTTGTTCCAATAAAATTTGCCAGGTCCTTATTCCATATTTTGAAGGGTATTTCATTTGTAAAATTGGTATATTTTGATACAAATACATCATTTTGGGTAAATCATCATTTTAGCCACCGAGATTTTACCAAACCATGAGATTCAATTATTCCACCTATTATTTCCTTTTCATCTCCTTCCACACCGTTCAAATTATTTTTATATAAATCTGTATTTTTGTTGTCACTCTACTCAATTCCACAAATATTAACTTTTTTTGCCAATTGGAAACCTGTTTTATTACTATGTTCGTATATACTTTTTCTGATACAGTATATTCATTGCTAATATTTGAGTTTTACATTGGTTAACCTTGAAACAAGAGACTTCACCATATTTTTCTAATTAACTTATAAGCAAATCAATATCTTCCACAGGTTTACTCAGAGAGATCTCTAAGTCGTCCGCAAATGCACTCACTTTATATTCCCATCCTTTTATTTTTACTCCTTTGATTTCTTTCTACTCTTATCTGTGATAATATTACTTCAAAGGTTAGTAGGAATAGTCATCAGGAATAGATAGCGGGCATCCTTGGTGAACTCCTGTTTGTATTTTAATATTTTTCTGTTTTAGTTCCATTAATATTATATTAGCTTTGTTGTTATATATTTTGTCTATCCATGTAAAAAATTTTGACCAGTCTCCATTCTCTTCAACATTTTTCATAAAAGTCCAATTTACTTTGTCAAATGCCTTCTTGGCGTCTAAAAAAATTAACAATAATTGCTTATCCGATGTTTCTTTCATGAAATTCAATTAATTTAGGATGGTCCTTATGTCCCCCTTTAATTAATCTTCTAGGTAAAAATCCATTTTGATCTTCATGGATGAATTCCCAAAGAATTTTTTAACTTTCTGCCATTATAGACATAAAATATTTGTAATCGCAGTTAAAAGTGATATGGACTATAATTTGCTGGTTCCATCACATCTTTGTTTTTTTTGGTATAATTGTTATATTTGAGAAAATCCAGGTAGGGGGTATATCTTCTTCTATAATTCCATTCATTGTTTTGAGTAGCCGTTTTAATATTTGGTATGAGAAGGTTTATAAAATTCAATGGGAAATCCATCGGGGCTTGAAGTTTTCCTGGTTTTCCTCTTTTGATTGCCAGTATTAGTTCTTCATTGTTATTGATTTGTTTTAACTTTTCTTTCGGTTCATTGGATAATCTTGGAATCTTGCATCCTTCCAGAAAGTTCACAATTTGTCATTATCAATTGATTGATCTTTGTATAAATTGAAAAAAAAGTCCAAATATTTATTTGATTTTGCTTGTTTCTGTAAATAACTGTGTCTTTCCTTGGTTGAGTATACATGACATATATGAGAAGATGTTTAAAAAATCCATTCTTGACCAAGATTTGTGTTAATTGGAAACAAAAAAGTAAAGTCCTTTGAATTCCCATATTTAAAACACCATGTATCTTGAACTTCCATAATTTCCAATTTTCAAAAAATTCTTTGGGAAGTTTTCCTTGACTCTTCTTAATTTAATATCCAAAGGTCTGTCTGTATAGGATCTATTACCCCATCCTTCAGTCTCCCATCAAAATTAGATTTTCTTGATTAATTTCTTTTAGCTCATTCAACAATTTTTTAAAAAATGTCCTTTCCTTTCCAATGGCCATAACTCCTACACACATATATTTTTATCCCTGTGTATTTCCACTTCATACAGATCATTTCTTTAGCTTAATGTCTGGCATTTACGTATATTACCACCCCTTCTTTTTTGACTCTTCTTCCTCTCTCCTCTCTCTTCTCCCCTACTTACTTCCTTTCCTCCTCAGCCCTTTCGGTTTTTTCCATTCTTTCTTCATTTCCTCACCAGTGTTTCTTCTTGAGGTTCACCTTCTTTTGTTTTATCATCTCTTGTTTGTTTAGACATAATGATTACAGTCTTCTTTCTTCTTGCTTCTTGTTTCCATATGTGTTGTTTGTATTTTCCTCTTTCTTTCCTCTTGGTTTTACCCTCTTCATGGTCTCCATTTGTGTCTTGTTGGTTATTTTTTCTTGGACCTCTGTTCTTTTGTGTGTGATTGCTCCATAAATTGTCTTGCTTCTTCTATATTTCCTATTTTTTGCTTCTTTTCATGTCAAAATGTAGCCTTATGGTTTTCCCATCGTATTGTTGTAATTGAGTAGTCAAGAATGGTAATCACGTCTCGTATGAAGCAGACTGATAGGGAATATCTTTAAATATTTTCAACTTTATCCCTTGGAATTCCATCGGATTTTCACTGTGTCTTTGGAGCAACAAATCTCTCACATGCCGACACAGGAAATAAACTACAACTCCCTGGGGAGTTTCTCTCTGTGTAGCTATTGGAGTATTAATTCGAAACTGCCTATTGATTCATATTCCATCATTACATTGTCTTTGTCCAAAAAATCTGCCAAAACCAGTATGGGTTTACACATCAAGTCCTCGTCTTTTTCTTCCGGAGTTCCTCTTATCTTTACGCATTTCTCTCTAACTTTAATTCCCAAATTGCTTTCTCGTCCAGTTCTTCTTCTTCTTGCCTTTAAGCTCCTTTAATTCTTCTACTTCTTTCTGTTTATTTTCCAATTTGCTTATTCTCGCTTTGCACTCCTACTTCAGTTGACAGTCTTTCACAAAATCCAAGGTATGTGTTTTTGACTATACCTTTTCCCCCATGTCCCTCAATTGTGAATTCTAGCACTTCTTCCTCTAAACTACTATTTGGTTCCATGACCAACTCCTCCCCTATTGGTTAGGATAAAGTCCAGGACTGCTGACCAACTTGTCCTTCCTCTGCATTTTGAAATAGGAAATTATCTGCAAGACACATCAGGAATTTGTTGCAGAGTCTATGCTTATCTCCCAGCAGATACCAGGGTAACTGAAGTCTCCCATAACTACTAACTCTTGCAACTTGGAGATTCTGAAAGTTGTTTTGAAAAGCATCATATGCACCTATTGGTTTTGGTCCCACAACTTGTGCTTTTACTTATTTCTCCATTATTTGTACCCAACTGTTCTCAACGGGTCATTCCATCTGCTGGGAGATAAGCATAGACTCTGAAACAAGCATCAGTAGGGGCCCCGGGTCCTGCCCACGTGACACCCTAGGAGGGGGACACCACGCTGCTCAAACACCTGATTGGCAGAAACATTGTAGCATTTGGCTGTATCTCTTTAAAATGCTTTAAGAGATGGTGGGAGTGAGGTGAAGCTCAGTGGGAGAAGAAAGATGGCCCCAGCAATTCTTAAATTAAATTTCAAATTTGAACATTATTTTTAAAAAATATTTTGACCTTAATTAAAATCATTTTTAAACTTTTCTTTTAAAACATATTTTAACAAAATCTTCACTATGTAATAGTAAAACATTAGGTATGTGCATGATATTGTAATTTGAAGGTATAATTTTAATTTTGCTAGTTGCCTTATGTCAAACTATTAGCATCCCTTTCAGTGGTATATGGAATTATGAGTAACATTATTGCAAAAAAGAATTACTAAGGACTCTGTATAATGTGAAATGGGAGGAGGGCAATGGAGGGAGGAGACACCAGGAGTTACACACACCAGGTGACACCACCCTAGGGATGCCACTGTCATTCTATCACTCCAGGGATCCTGTACAAATGAATTTGGCCTTGACATATAATGCTGTTTCCTTTCCACATCTGTTCTTTAAAATAGATAATGTCTTTCAATTATTATATTCCAATCATCCCACCAATCTCTCTTATAGCTATAATGTCAATTTATCCCTGCACTAGGACTTCAAGCTTATCTTGTTTGTTTCCCAAACTGTGCATTGCTATGTAGACAATTGAAGCCTTGTTTGTTCACACTTAGCAATTTACCATCAGTTTTTACTATGAATCCTATTTTCTCCCTCAGCTTCTTCTCCAGAATTAAATATCTCTTTAGAGTTGCCTTTAAGCGATTTGAGTTATTGTTTCCAACCCTCCCCCCCCCAACAACAACTGAATTTAGGCAAAAGCAAATGTTATTGTGGATCCACTCACAGATGCCTGGAGTGTTATCCATAATAAAGTTGTATATATGCACTACACATGGTGGGGGGTGATTGGTAAATACTGAGAGGGAAATGAAATGCAAAAAACAACTATAATATCACAGTGATGTCTGCATTTAATTTCTCTCTTGCTAGCTACAATACTGATTTGGAATAACAACACTAGGAAATTATTGACACTGACTATTTACAAAACTTTGGCTGATAAACAAGTATCCTGGCACTAGGTAAGCTGATTAACACATCTGGTATAATAAAAGTGTTTTCTATGTTCAAACTGCTGTTGATAGAATGGAACATTTAAAAAATGTAATTCAATTTATTTTTTTTCACTGAGTTTCCCAGACAAAAACTGGCAAGCACTGGCCAAGATAATCTCTGTCTCATATTGGTTAGCTAAAATTACCATCCATGGTTGGATAACAGTGAAACTATCTAAAGACAGTAGCTTTCCAGATAATAGTAGAAATGTCAGGTCTTGAAATGTTGTTTGAATAACATTAAGTGATAGAGCCTGAGTGTTTGTTTTCTTCTGCACATTGTGCTATATTGACATGTATTGTGCTTCTTTTTGTGGAAGTTGTTTGAAGAAGGTGCAGGTAGGGAAGCTGTTTTTGATTGAACAAGGCAGACTAAGGTGGCCGAAATGCGGGGGCTGCTGCCGCCGCCGGTTGCTACATCCGGGAACCACAGCAACCAAACGTTCTGGGTCCCGGACGCAGCAAAGAGGAGCGCGAAATCGCTCTCCTTCTTGCTCCTGGAAGAGACGCCGCAAGGTGCTGGTCGCGCACTCGCGGCACACTTCCGGGGCGCGACGTGCAAACGCAGAGCATCCGCTAACGGCAATATGGCGGCCGTGTGGAACGGACCCGCCATTGTTACGGAGTCTGTCCATAATAGGAGTAGGGACGTCTGGAAGAGACCGTCCTTTTTCAAAATGGGACGTCCTAAGGACGTCCCTTAGGGCGGTGTGTAATGCGCCTGAGTCTGGATCATTCTCATTATACCAATGTGAGCTTCCAGCTGGTAGAACCACATGAACCATTTTACCAACACAGCTATACCTGAAACTTCAGGAGATCATCATTACTACTTAGCATATGATACAGAGACCGAGCAGAGACATAGCTGTGTTAGTTTGGAGTATCAGTATGCAAAGGGATCTTGTAGCATATGCTTCACAGCAAGTCGATGAAAGCTTATGCTACAACCTCTTTTGCAGAATTTTGAGGCACATTTGAAACGAAGTGGCTTGATTCACACCCTGTAAAATTAATCTTTCTTTTCCAGCCTTGGAGACAATAGTATTGCTGGTCAAGCTCAATTTTATGTATGTGCATCCTAGTGCTTCTAACTTGAAGCAGATCTACTCGATCAGCAAATTGATATGGCAAAATACTTTTAGAATTGCATCACCTCAAGAGTGCATGTGTGGATTACCCTTTCAGCATTTCTTTTCAGTGATTTGGTGGGTAGAAATCTAGGACTCTGCTAATGTGGTACCAAGCTGTTTCTGTCTTTTGCAGAAGGTTTAATCCACGTCACAGAAAATAGTAAAAACGCCCCTGCCCCATCACCACAGAGTGGTTGGTAATGTCTACATCAGAGGGTGGGAATTCATGCCACCACCTTGGACAACTCCTTTAATATTTGAATTAAAACCTAGAACAGATTTACTGCCCACATCAGAACCACTAGCTGCCACTGCTCTAAATATGATTTTTTTTGTCCTGTTTGGTCTAGAGGACAAGGACCTTGTACTTATTCAATATATTTTAAGTAATTTGAAAATTTTATAAGTTATTACATAATGACATAATATTTATTTTTCATTGAAAGAGGACCTCTAAAAGTGAAGCAGATAAGTCATAATTAGGTAATAACTAGATGTACATTTTAGTGCCTTGTCTATTGTACAATGTGTAATCAAAATGAAGGATTTCTGATAAAATTATCTATTATTAGTAGAAAAAGTGTATATGTCTTAGTTTGTTCCCAATAAATCATAATTATTAATAAACTGTGATATTTTTCTCACTGAAAATCTTTTGGGTATTGCCATTAAAAAAACATGAATCCACCAAAAGCATGCAGTGCAATGAGAAAGAAGTAATAATATTGCAACAAAAGCGGTGGTGGGTTGATTAAGGGAGGCAAAATGTACCAGGAGACGAAAAGGTTCTAAAAATATTTAAAATGGGATGTATTGTATGGAGTGTCCCTAGTGCCATCCATATAAATAAAGCTGGTCATTGAGAAAGTTCTTGTTTGTTATTGTGTGCCTCAAGTCAGGGCAAGCCCATTGGGGTTTCCATGGCCAAGTGGAGAACGAACCCAGGTCTCCAGAGTCTAGTGCATTGCTCAAACTACTACACCCACACTAGCTCCTAAGAAAGTTCTATTTATAAAAGCAAACTTCAAAGAATATTCTACAGGAGCAGTCACACTTACTCTATACCAATTTCTTATGAACTCATCATGTTGTTGCCATGAAGGCATTGTGGAGGATTTGGGGGCAATCATCATAGCTGTTTCGTTCTAAAAAGATGGTTCATAAATTCATTACACTTTTTTGCCTTTCTTAATTGTAAAATTTCCTGGTATGCTTTGATTCTCTCTGTATGTATGTGACTGCCAGATGTGTTGATCTCTCAAATGGAGTTAAGTATGGCTATGTACATTCCCCAGCTCTTGACCCCTTCAGATGACTCCACTGGATGTCAAACTGCCCTCGAAATGAAGCAGCTTACATAAGAGTAGCTAATAGACAATTTCTTGTTGTCATTGAGAAATGACATTATGCAAGAATGTAACTGTGGGGAGAAATAAATTGTTGGTTTGATCTAGATCTTCAGAAAGAATACTATATAGATGTTGATCTGGGCCTTTCTGCCTAGCTTTAACTGCTAGAACACTCGATACTCAGTCCCTTATGTTAAGAGGAGCTAAAATTGAGATCTTCCATACCAAGCATACCATTGTCACATTCTGTAAAGATCACATCACAATTAAAAAGTAATTTGGGTACATTTATGTTCTAGTCTTGTGGGTCATGTGTGGTTGGAAGGAAAGTCTTGCATCTTCAATACTATAGAATATGTTTCTGAGGATGTACATGAGGGTAAGGGTTCCAGGGCCTGCATCATAAAATATGCAGAGCTCTATTGACTTAACATACTTTATGAGTCTCTCCTAACAATTGTGCTCTGGCTCTTCTTTTCACCAGTAATGTTCTATATTCTACTGCAGTGGTCCCATATAATTTTGAGCTACCACCCCTTTTCTCTTGGGCTACAACCCTTGAGCCCCCCAATACCTATTCTTGATATTAGTTCTACAGTTTTGTGCAGCAGTCTGCTGACAGTTTCACTACTTCAGCCACACCCAGCTCACCACTGTCACTAGCACTTCCTCCGCCCTCTTCTTGGGTGAATACAGTAGTAGCACCAGCACTCAAGGCCTGCTTTCCCCTCTTACCTGGGCTGGCCTATAGCAAAAGGAAGGACAGCTGAACCACTGCTTGTTTGCTGTTCTGAGGGTGACTGGGTGGAAAGGGAGCAGAGCTCAAGCAGCCAGTCAAGCAGCCACTGAGAAGCATCTGCCTGTGTCAGCCTTCGCATCAAAGGCCAACAGCAGGCAAGAGACTTCTCAGTTGCTGCGCATTGGCTGCACCTTTTGCACCCAGTCACCTTGGAGCAGTAACTAAGCTGAGCAGCAGCTGAAGGGACTCCAGCTGCGCTGGCCTTGCAGCAAAGGCTAGTATGGGTGAGAGGATTCTTGGATGCTGCACAATCAGATGTTTGGCTGAGTAGTGCGAGGAGAGAAACTTCTCCCTAATCAGAAAAACTTTCAATTCTTTACCAGGGGCGAAGTGGTGCTGTGAGGAAGTACTCTTTGTTAGGGCTACACTGATATGTTTTTTTCCTCTAAAACAATCTTAATAACAAAATAAGCAAAACAGAAATTCTTCCCGAACCCATTCTAACATAACCCCATAACTATGAAGGTTAAGATTTTAGAGACCAAATTTAGGTGGCAAATACAAGACTATCTTTACAATAATAAAATCATAGATGAAGCCAGACAATGTTAAAAACACTATTTTCAAGAAAATCTAGGAAAGGGTAGGAACAGTATGGGCAAAGCAGTTGTGAGAGGTTTTTTTTATCAAAAACACAACAAATACAAAAAAGAAAAGAGAAAAATTAAATCAGATAATGGAAGCAATAGCAGAAAAGAAAAAACTAATTGACAGTAAAGAGGAGAAGAAAATACAAAGAGGAGATTAAACTACTGCAAAAACATATTCAATAGAAAATTTAGAAAACATTACAAGAACAATGCAACAATTGAAAGCCAAACATTTTCAAAACACAAATAACATTGGGAAATGGCTGTCGTGGAAATTTAAAAGAAAGAGACAAAAAATAATAACTAAAATACAAGGAGAGAAAGATATTCACAGAATTAAAGAAAATTAGGGGGGTGGAATTTACACACACTTCAGTAAAATATTAGACAAAAAACAGAGAAAACTCTGATATACAAATATCTGGATAAAAGTAATATCCCAGTCTTACACAAGGAAAGCAGACAGAAATAAAACCTGCCCATTAACAAGCAAGAACTATTTAAAGCAATTAAAATGCTAAAAATGAAGACACCTGGCCCTGTTGGTTCACATTTCAATACTATAACGACTACTATACTAGGATTATATGGCTAATATGTTAAATAGGATGAAGTAGGGGAAAATTCCTTAACTGGATAAAAGCAATATATAGTAAACAAACTGCGAAAATAGGGATTAACGTACAGCGAACAAAACTAATCAATATACAAATGGTATAAGACAAGGATGTCCCCTGTCCCCAGTATATTTATCCTTGTTATGGACGTCCTTTATTACGAACATCAAAACAATGCAAACATCAAAGAAGTCAGGATAAAGGGGAGATAAATATATAATAAAGTCTTTTGCCGATTACATAGCCATAACAGTGGAAGATCCTCCAAACAGGATTAACACCTAATGGAGAACTTAAGGGAATTCCAAAACAGTCCTCAGGATTGAAAATTAATAAAGAAAAAACAATTTGATCACAAAAAACAATATCAAAATCTGAAACAACAAATTTTGAAGAAAATGGCTTGTATTTAACATCAGCAAAAAAAACCTAGATATTGGGTATAAAATTGTATAAACAAAAATTCTGACGTATTTAGAAAATAACTATTTGGAAAAATGGTCAAAAATAAAAAAAAGATGTAACGCAATGAAAGAATTAATTTGTCACTGCTCAGTACTAAAAAAATGATGTGTTACCCAGACTTTGTGTTTTTTTTGAAAACCATTCCCATTATGTCAAAACGAAAAGTAAATTATACTGGCAAAAAGAAATATCTGACTTCTACTGGGTGGAAAGAAACCCAGAATTAGGAGAAAATACATGTACAATGCAAGGGAAAGAGGTGGATTTGTGGTACCTAATTTACAACTTTATTTTGAAGCATGTGCATAATTTGGTTAAAATACGGGATGAAGTTAGAAAAAAAAACTTTTAAAAATAGAAGGATCAGAACTACATTTTGGATATCATGCCTATTTGGTTTCTAGAACAAATAACAGCAAACCGTGATTTTAATAATCACTATATTAGAGCTTCCATATATAAAGTCTGGAAAAATATAAACAAAGAACTGTCCAAAAATACTTATGTGTGGGCACACAAGCATTCTTTAGAACTGAGGCTCAAAGGAAGAAAAATGGGTTTGAAATACAGTAACATCTTAAAGAAAAAGAAAAATGATTATGAAATAGAAACATTAGAAAAATATAGATCCGAAAGGATATAATTGTGTGGTTTTTTGTATTTCCAGGTGAAATCCAGGGTTTATAGCTGATCAAAAAACAATAGGTATTATGAGTAAAAAAAATTGATCTAGAAGAGAACATATGGTCAGATAAACTAGCTCTTAGCAAGATTATACAAAAAAATTATAGAAAGGCATACTGAAGACGCGATAAAAGAAAACATGATGCAGTGGGCAAGGACTCTGGACGTGCAAAAGAAAAGAAGTAGTAAAATAGTAATAATAATAGGATTTATTTAATGCAGCCCAATCACTGGAAGACCGGCGGCGGCTACAACAGAGGGGATAATAGACAGTTCCCTGCCCTCAGCTGCAATCTAAAAAGACACGACACAAACGGAGAAGGGAATGTGATGGGGGAGAGGATCAGGTCCAGCATTCTTCTCTCCCTCTGAGGCCTGGACCAAGGCAGATGGACTGGAGGGAGGGCTCTTCTTCTTCTTCAAGCTAGCCCTGATGGATCTGGGCCTGCCTGGTCAACTCCCTCAGCCAAAGAGAACAGTTAATGGAGGGAGGAGTCTCTCTTCAGGCTAGCCGTAATGAGCTAGGCCTGCCTGGTCAATCCCTCGTGGGCTGAAGATACAGTTATGGAGGGAGGAGTCTCTTCTTCCAGGCTACCCTGATGGAGCTGGGCCTGCCCTGGTCAACTCCCTCACAGGCAAAGAAATGACAGTTATAGAGGGAGGAGTCTCTTCTTCCAGGCCAGCCCTGAGGGAGCTGGGGCTGCCTGTCTCTCCTCTCAGGCCGGAAGATGGCAGTAACCGCTAGATCAATGGGAACAATGATGGAATAAAAGGTTGAAATATTCCAACAGCCAAGATGTGAGAGAAAACTTTCTTAAGATCTTATACTGTATAGATGGGACTATCACACCTGATAAAAGGATCAGAGCAAGGATTCAGATCAAGGTTCAAGAGCAAGGATTCAGACCAAGTATGTCAGATCAGGTTCAGACCAATGATTCAGATCAACGGGCAGACCAAGGATTCATTTCATGGTCCTGACCAAGGATTCAAATCAAGGCTCGGACCATTGATTCAGATCAGTTTAAGTCCAAGGTTCCAGATCAGGTCCAGACCAAGGATTCAGATCCAAAGTTTTCAAGCCAAGGAATCAGCTCAAGGTACTAACCAAGAATTCACACCAAGGTACATACTAAAAATTCAGATCAAGGTCCAGACAAAGGATCTATGTCAACTGCCCTGACCAAGGAATTCTGATCAAGGTTCAGACCAAGGATTGAGATCCAGGTTCAGACCAAGGATTCAGATCAAAGGTCAAGTCAGGAAATCAGATCAAGGTATTTACCAAGGATCAAAGCAAGGTCTATACCAAGAATTCAAAGTTCAGACCAAAGATTCAGATGACGTTTCAGACCAAGGATTCAGATAAGGTTGAGACAAGGATTCAGATCAGGGTCCTGTCCAAGGATTCAGATCAGGTCCAGACCAAGTATTCAGATGATGGTTCAGAGACTAGGATTCAGATCAAGGTTCAGACCGAGCATTCAGATAAAACTTCATGCAAGGAATAAGATAAAGCCTTAGACCATGTAATTCAGATCAAGTTTCAGACCAGGATTCAGATCAGGTTGTCCAGATCAGATCATTGACCATACCAAGAATGACAGACCAAGTTCAGACAAGGATTCAGATCAAGGTTCAGACCAGGATTCAGATCAAGGTTTAAGTCCAAGGGATTCAGATCAAAGTTCAGACCAAGCGTTCAGATAAACTTTCGTGCCAAGAATTTCCAATCAAGGTTCAGACCAAGGTTTCAGATCAAAGGTCCAGCAACGAATCAGATCAAGGTAACTGACCAAGGATTCATTCCAAGGCCCATAACAAGAATTCAAATCAAGGTGCACACCAAGGATTCAGATCAAGGTGCACACCAAGGATTCAGATGAAGGTTTCAGAACAAGGATTAAATCAAGAATAGACCAAGGACTCAGATATAGGTCCAAAACCACTGAATCACATCAATGTCCAGACCAAGTATTAGATCAAGGTTCAGACCATGGATTCTGATCAGGTTGTTCAAGGATTCAGATCGCAGATTCAGTCCCAAGATTCAGATGAAGTTCAGACCAAAGATTCAGATCAAGATTCAGACCAAGGATTCAGATCAAGGTCCAGACCAAGTATTCAGTTATGGGTTAAGACCAAGTATTCATATCAAGGTTCAGACCAAGGATCAGATCAAACTCAAGCCAAGTAATCAGATCAAGGTACTGACAAGGACTGATCCTTAGTCGTACCTATCTGAATCTTTGGTCTGGACATTGATGTGAATTCTTGGTTTCACCTTGATGTGCATCTTTGGTCAGAACAATGATCTGAATCCTTAGTCCGACCTTGACCTGATTACTTGGTCTGAACCTTGATCTGAATTCTTGTTCTGAACCTTTATCTGAAATCTTTCATCTGAAACCTTGATCTGAATCCTTCATCACAGAACCTCGACCAGAATCTGTGAGACTTGCGATCTAACCAAACATGACAACAACTAGTGTAAAACAAAATTAGTGTGAAGAAAGTAGAAGTACACTGGATCACGTTTTGCGGAATCTGAAGAACTCCTAAGAGAAACCACACATAAAAAACCCCGACCCCACCTTTTTTTCCTGTTCATCAAATGTTTACTCCCAATCCCCCCTCTTCACTACAGAGAGGGAATCTACATCAAAGCTGTCCTAGCGAAAGCGCAATTTGGTTCCTAGTCGCTTCTCTCTGCCGTGAGAGATCTATAGATAGCCGAATAGAGGGTATCTGTTAACCATCACTCTGTCAAAACTGCCTGACTGGTGCGAATTGCTTGCTGCTCTCAGCTGACATTCCGGATACGTGATCACCTGACATAGAGCCCATGGTGGCAGCAACTCCGTCCCAGAATGCCTTTTTCCCTGAGAGATTTAGATACAGGTGTTGTTGACCTAAGATCCATCATGCCTATCTATCTATCTATCTATCTATCTATCTATCTATCTATCTATCTATCTTGTGAGAGAGCTTTACCCACTGGCCTTCCCTTCTGCACCACACCTCATGTCTAGAAACTATCCCGAATTATCTCACTAACTTATACAATCCCCATGGCAGAATACACCCTGAATCACTGCATGACTGTGGATTCTGACAAATTCTTGGTATGGACTTGGTCTGAATCCTTGGTCT
>NC_056527.1:71008226-71031506 GCF_019175285.1 Sceloporus undulatus | reverse complement strand
GATATCAATAAATAAGGGGGGAAATATATAAATAAGGGGGAAATGTACATGGGAAAATTAAATACAGGGGGAAATGTACATGGGAAAATTAATCCAGAGGGAAAGGAGCATGGGGAAATTAATCCAGGGGGAAATGTACATGGGAAAATTAATCCAGAGGGAAATGTACATGGGAAAATTAATCCAGAGGGAAAGGAGCATGGGAAAATTAATCCAGGGGGAAATGTACATGGGAAAATTAATCCAGAGGGAAATGTACATGGAAAAATTAATCCAGGGGGAAAGGAGCATGGGAAAATTAATCCAGCGGGAAATGTACATGGGAAAATTAATTCAGGGGGAAAGGAGCATGGGAAAATTAATCCAGGGGGAAATGTACATGGGAAAATTAATTCAGGGGGAAAGGAGCATGGGAAAATTAATCCAGGGGGAAATGTACAGGGGAAAATTAATCCAGGGGGAAATTGACTTGGAAAAATTATCCAGGGGAAAGGAGCAGGGGAAAATAATCCAGCGGGAATGTACATGGGAAAATTAATTCAGGGGGAAAGGAGCATGGGAAAATTAATCCAGGGGAAAATGTACATGGGAAATTAATCCAGGGGGAATGTACATGGGAAAATTAATCCAGAGGGAAAGGAGCATGGGAAAATTAATCCAGGGGGAAATGTACATGGGAAAATTAATCCAGAGGGAAATGTACATGGAAAAATTAATTCAGGGGGAAAGGAGCATGGGAAAATTAATCCAGAGGGAAATGTACATGGGAAAATTAATCCAGAGGGAAATGTACATGGGAAAATTAATCCAGGGGGAAATGTACATGGGAAAATTAATTCAGGGGGAAAGGAGCATGGGAAAATTAATCCAGGGGGAAATGTACATGGGAAAATTAATCCAGAGGGAAATGTACATGGGAAAATTAATCCAGAGGGAAATGTACATGGGAAAATTAATTCAGGGGGCAAGGAGCATGGGAAAATTAATCCAGGGGGAAATGCATATTTCTTCTCCTCCTCCTCCTGTCGCTCATTTTCGGAGCCAAAGGGGTTTAGGAAATGGCCCTTTCTTTCCCTTCCCTCTGGGCCAGAGGTCCTCCTCCGCATCCTCCTGCTCTTCACAAGTTTCTCTTCCTCATTGAGGCTGGCCAATGGCAGAGTGGGGCTGGAAACAGCCCCGCCCCCACCATTTTGCTGTTGGCCAGCCCCTGCCAGGCTCCCTCAAGAGAAGGAGCTGCTCTTTGCCAGCTGACTCCGGCCCTGGAGAAAAAGCACACAGAGGCGCAGGAAGAGGAGGAGGAGGCTGCAGGATGGCCCAAAGGCCACCGCCGCGGCGGTGGCGGCAGGACAGGGCAGGGGCTGGTCCTGTCCCCTTGCCGGGCCGGATGTTGCCAGCAGGCCGCAGGTTGCCTACCCCTGCTTAAGAGTATAAGGAATGATTGGCTATTGCATCTTTTCATGGATTGGTAAAATTGAGTACCCAGCTTGTTGGGAGCAATTGACTTACACATTGTAAACCACTTAGAGAGTGTTAGTTTGCTGATAAGCAGTATAGAACTGTACTTGCTATTGCTATTGGACCAATGGCTTTCTTTTAAGAGAAATGCTCCAGATTTTCCAAACAAGGCAAAATATTCTAAACTTTTTTTCCATATTTTTATTATCATACATAACAAACACACAATCATAAAAATATTCTAAACTTTTAAAGATTTTTTAAAATCATATAAGTCTGCACCAAGGGCCTCTTGATGTTTTGGGGCTACAGTTCCCTTCACCCCTTGCCAGCATCACATATTGTGGGGATGATCAGAGTTTTAGTCCAAAACCATTAGGGCGTCCATGGTTGCATATATCTGATATAAAAAAGCTTGTCAATTGATGTATGAAATCCTAGGCAGGATAGCAGCTGGTTTTATTAGATTTCTATCACACCTTTCTTACAAAATGGGATTCAAGGTGGCTAAGAATGTTCAAGTTGCATGAGAATAAAGTCATTTTTAATTACAGATACAAGTTTCCCTCAGAAAGTTTCTATTGACAATGAATCACAGGAGAAAGGTGGTCAGGTGTTAACAGCAAATACATTTTATATTAGAAGAAAGAAAGACACAACAGCTCATTCAACTTTGCATCAGATGCATCCAATCGAAAGATTACTTTGATGGCCACTTTTCTTAACATTGCAGCTAAGTTTTCTAAATCAAACAGTCCCTGGAAAGCTATATAATATCAATATATGCTCCATAATCCTTTAAGGAAGCAGCTTTCCGCCTTTTTACCCAATATAAAGACAAGGACTTGAAACACTGAACTAGGTAATAACATTTGGTTTGACTCGGCACTAGATCTGATCTGATCTTGGAAGCTGAGCAGGGTCAGCTCTGATTAGTAGTTGGCAAAACTATCACAGCGTTTTCTTGGCAAGTTGCTTCAGAGGGGGTTTGTCATTGCCATCCTCTGAGACTGAGGTAGTGTGTCTTGCCCAAGGTCACCCAGTGGATTTCCATGGCTGAGCTGGGAATTGAACCCTGATTCCCAGTTATAGTCCAACGCTCAAACCACTATGCCACACTGATTCTCAGATGGGTCAGAGACTGCTAACAAATACCAGGTGCTGTACGATGTATGTCAAAAAAAGTTACTGGCAGAACCTCATTTTCTAAGAAGACCCTATGACAGTGGTTCTCAACGTTTGGGCCTCCAGATGTTTTGGACTTCAGTTCCCAGAAGTCCTAGTAAGTATGTACAGGAATTCTGGGAGTTGAAGTCTCAAAAATCTAGAGGCCCAAATGTTGAGAACCATTGCCCTATGAAATTCATGGGGTTGCTGTAAGTCAGCAAGGAACTGGAATACACACACACTGTTTTTCAGCATATGTATAAACAAAACATTTTGAAGTTAAAACTTGCAAAGAGTCCAAACCATTTCACAGTACTGAAAAAGTATTATATACATAAATGATTTAAAAAACTGTTCTATCATTCAGGTTAGCGGAACACTAATATAGCAAATGTAATATGGGAAATTCCAAATTACATGTAGTGTTGCTAGAAAAATACTATACTGGATCTTTGCCCCTTCTGGCTTCTGAAAGCAACTAGAGGGAGACTGGCCAAGTTAATAAGAGGAACAGTGAATGTCTCACAGCAGCAAGAGAATATTCCACCCTGCCTAAAAGAGGCTAAAGTGAAGCCATTATTATCATCATCATTATTATTATTATTATTATTATTAGTCATCGCTGGATCTCATTATTAGCCAGTCTCTAACATTCCATTTTTGGACAAGTTTCTGGAGTGTGTAGTGGTATTCCAGCTCCAGGTGTTTCTTTTTAAAAAAATATTTTTATTCCATTTCATTCATAATATCAAAAACAATTATTTCAACTTCATACATATAGTCTTAAGTGAGTATATACTTTTGTCCTCTTCTCTTCATCATATATGTCTTATATTCATATAACATTTCATCACTTTCTTTACTTATCTCTTCAGTTACCTTTTATTTCTCCCTTTTTCTGCTGCATTAACTATATTTGTATATTTCTCCCAGTGAAGTGAGTGCCCTTAAATTGTCTTAAAAGTCTTTAAACATGTATTTATCTAACTTATAATATCCATTGTGATAGTGTTTCAACAAGACTATAACCAACTATAACCTAAAAATTTACATCAGTAATTTCTTAGGTACATTTATTCTTCAAACAAAATTACAGCATATTTCCCTTCCCTATCTTCCATAAAATTAATCAGTGGTTTCCATGTTTTACAAAACTCTTGTTTTGACTTTCCTTTTAATAGCATTGTTAAATTATCCATTTCTATGTATTCATATAGTTTTAATAGCCATTGATTTAAACTTGGAATTTCTGTGTCTTTCCACATACTAGCATAGACTATCCTGGCGGCACTAAGTTTTCCATATTTTGTTTCCATTTGTTTTTGTTCCATCATACTTAATAGGTATAATTTGGGATCTTTAGTGTAATTTATTTGTAATATCTCTATTATTGTTGTATAGATTTTTGTCCAAAACATTTTTGCCTTTTTGCATAACCACCAACAATGATAGTATGTACCCATTTCTAATTCACACTTCCAACATACATTTTTATATTTTTAATCTATTTTTGCTAAAATTTGTGATGTTAAATGCCATCTATATTGCATTTTAAGCAAATTCTTTCTTAAACCGTGATTAGGGGTGTACTTCATCCGTTTTTTCCAATTTTTTCCCCATTGTAACAAAGGAATATTCTGGCCCATATCTTTCGCCCAGTCTATCATACATTTCTTTACCACCTCTTGTTCTAGGTCACACTGAAGCAATATTTTATATAGATGGGAAATCTCATGTGTACCTTCTTCTCTAATTATTTTCTCAGTTTCCAAATCAGTTTTCCATATTCCTTGTGTTTTTTGGTCCATCAAAAATCTTTCCTTTATTTGTCAGTATAGAAAGCAAATTACACTTATATCCTTCATTAAGTAATTTTAATTCTGTTTTTAATTTCCTTTGTCCATCATCCATCTTTGTGATGTCTTCATAAGTTGTCCATTTTTCACATAACATTTTTTCAGTTTTAAAAAGTGCCTCATTGATCAATCAATCAATTTTTATTAATGCTTAAGCCAAAGGTCATTCCCATAATTAAAATGTAAAACCGATGACAGAAATTCAGAATTATAAAATGCTCCATCAAATAACTAACTACCAAATTTTATACATTAAGCATAATAAAATTCCAGACCATTAAATAAAACAACATTAAAAACAACTTCAAAGTTTAGATAAGATCATCCCCATGGCAATCAACTGCAATGCCTGCTATTACCCTTGCCCGAATTTTGATTGCTGCTGAGGCAAACACTGAAACCTTATAAGTTACCTTAGAATCAATATCAGACAAGAGATAAAAAAATCCTGTCAGAAATGGTATTAGACTGTAAATTGGACAGAATAGATCCCATAAATTTAGTTCTTGGGTCAGTATATAGTGAGCAAAAAAGCAGATAATGAGGCAAATCCTC
The DNA here is from genome assembly GCF_019175285.1 of Sceloporus undulatus. Taxonomy (NCBI): domain Eukaryota; kingdom Metazoa; phylum Chordata; class Lepidosauria; order Squamata; family Phrynosomatidae; genus Sceloporus; species Sceloporus undulatus. The sequence goes on along the minus strand of NC_056527.1, from coordinate 71,026,473 downwards.
GATTTCTGGAGCTCCACAAATACATAAACGGGAATCCTTAGGTGTGTTTGAATATCTGCCATCGATCATGGCTGAAGGCATTGTTTGGAAACGAAGAGCTGTAAAAGCCTGCCTTAGCTTTGGAAATGTAAGCTTCCCTAAGTAAACAGCCATCTGAGGGTCCAGTTTATACAATTTAAACCATTTGGAAAATTTTGAATTGTTAATAGCCAGTCTATCCAGATACACATCATGGTTAAAAATGTATTCACGAAGCTTCTCTCCTAAATTCAAGGTAAAAGGATTTTCAGTTAGAGCAGGATATGATTCAAGCAACCTATGGTATCTTAAACTCCAGACTTTGCAGCTTGGTAAATGTTGGAAACACAACTTAGGAAAAACCTTAACCGGAGAATCTATTACAGATCTCCAGTAGTTAAATAAAGTAAAATGAACACGAGCTCTGATGGAAGGGAGGCCGACCTCAGCCCGAACCAAAGCTGCAAGTGTGCCAGGTGAAAGTAAGAGCAATTTCTTGAAAAATGTATTCTGGATGGCCTCCAGTTTGACCAATGGGAATCATCCCATTCCCACACAGCAGCGCCATAAAAGATCTGAGCTATAACTTTACTCTGAAATATTTTTAAAGCTAGTGCGACCAGATGACCCCCTGCCTGGTTCTAGAATCTAAGGATTGCTCCAATAGATCTCACAGCCATTGCTCTACTAGCTTCTATGTGGGACTTCCAGGCGAGGTTTTCTGTAAAATAGATGCCAAGATACTTAAATTCTCAGCATAGTTCAATCTGATGACCATTAACAGAGCCACGAAAATCAGAGTGTCTTTTCCCAAACACCATCACCTTTGTTTTATTATAATTGATAACAAGCTTTTCTTTAGAACAAAATACCTCTCAAGTTTGGAGATTAGCCTTCTCAGACCTATACGTGTGAGTGAAATTAAAACCATATCATCAACATATAACAGAATAGAGATCTTTTTGAGCCAAGTGTAGGTGGAAAAAAATCTGGGCCAGAAAGTGCTGGAATGATGTCATTCAGATATAAATTAGAAAGTGATGGTGTCAAAAGGCATCCTTGTTTGACTATTTGTGGGGATAGGATCAGTTAGTGAACCAGAGATACCAACTCTTATCCTTGCTGTTGTATTGGTATAAAGTTCCTTGATCAGAAACAGTAAGCGGTTATCTATATTAATATTGGCCAGTTTATGCCATAACAAGTTTCTGTCAATTGAATCAAAAGCTGCTGCTAAATCAATAAAAGTAACAAATAGGTGTTTTGTGGGACCCTCGATCCCTTGTTGCACTAAACAATAAAGAGTCAGACAGTGGTCAATATTACTCTGACCTTCCCTGAATCCGGCTTGTTCAGGGTGAATAATCTGATTACTAGATTCCCATTCCTCCAATCTATTTAATAAGTATTTGCTATATAGCTTGGAATCAACATCCAGAAGGCTTATAGGGCAATAATTGTTGGGATCTTGCTTATCTCCCTTCTTGTATATGGGGACTACTACGCTCTGTTTCCAGTCTACTGGAGTTATCCCTGTATTATTGATTTGGGTAAACACCTTAGCCAATATTGGAGCCTACCATTCAGAGAAGTTTTTATATATTTCTGGGGGCATCATATTTTCTCCTGGGGCTTTATTCAATGCAAGAGCTGCAATCAACTTTACATCTGTACATTGATTGTTCATAACATTTTTTCAGTTTTACAAAGTGCCTCATTGATGGAATAATGGTTTTTTTAGAAACCAAGTACAGTATCTTTTACTTTCTGCCATACATTTAAAAGTGATTTTCTTGTATAATGATTGTTAACTTCACGATTAGCTTTGATTTTCTCATATAGTAAGTACCCATGAAGACCAAATACTAAGCCCGCACTTTCCAGGTTAAGTATCTTGTGTTTCTTTAATCTTATCCAATCTAGTATCCAACTCATTACCGATGCTTGGTAATATAACTTGAGATTTGGTAGTGCTGCTCTCCCTCTTTCAATTGTGTCATATAATAATTTCATTTTTATTCTGGGTTTTCTGTTGTTCCAAATAAAATTTGCCAGGTCCTTATTCCATATTTTGAAGGGTATTTCATTTGTAATAATTGGTATATTTTGATACAAATACATCATTTTGGGTAATATCATCATTTTAGCCACCGAGATTTTACCAAACCATGAGATTTTCAATTTATTCCACCTATTCATTTCCTTTTTCATCTCCTTCCACACTCGTTCATAATTATTTTTATATAAATCTGTATTTTTTGTTGTCACTTCAATTCCCAAATATTTAACTTTTTTTGCCAATTGGAAACCTGTTTTATTACTAATGTCTTGTATATCTTTTTCTGATACAGTATATTCATTGCTAATATTTGAGTTTTACATTGGTTAACCTTGAAACAAGAGACTTCACCATATTTTTCTAATTAACTTATAAGCAAATCAATATCTTCCACAGGTTTACTCAGAGAGATCTCTAAGTCGTCCGCAAATGCGCTCACTTTATATTCCCATCCTTTTATTTTTACTCCTTTGATTTTCTTTTCTACTCTTATCTGTGATAATATTACTTCAAAGGTTAGTAGGAATAGTCATCAGGAATAGATAGCGGGCATCCTTGGTGAACTCCTGTTTGTATTTTAAATTTTTCTGTTTTAGTTCCATTAATTATTATATTAGCTTCTTGTCTGTTATATATTTTGTCTATCCATGTTAAAAAATTTTGACCAGTCTCCATTCTCTTCAACACTTTTTTCATAAAAGTCCAATTTACTTTGTCAAATGCCTTCTTGGCGTCTAAAAAAATTAACAATAATTGCTTATCGATGTTTCTTTCATGAAATTCAATTAAATTTAGGATGGTCCTTATGTTCCCTTTAATTAATCTTCTAGGTAAAAATCCATTTTGATCTTCATGGATGAATTCCCAAAGAATTTCTTTTAATCTTTCTGCCATTATAGACATAAAATATTTGTAATCGCAGTTTAAAAGTGATATGGGACTATAATTTGCTGGTTCCATCACATCTTTGTTTTCTTTTGGTATAATTGTTATATTTGAGAAAATCCATGTAGGGGGTATATCTTCTTCTATAATTCCATTCATTGTTTTGAGTAGCCGTTTTAATATTTGGTATGAGAAGGTTTTATAAAATTCAATGGGAAATCCATCGGGGCTTGAAGTTTTTCCTGGTTTTCCTCTTTTGATTGCCAGTATTAGTTCTTCTATTGTTATTGATTTGTTTAACTTTTCTTTCTGTTCATTGGATAATCTTGGAATCTTGCATCCTTCCAGAAAGTTCACAATTTTGTCATTATCAATTGATTGATCTTTGTATAAATTTGAAAAAAAAGTCCAAATATTTATTTGATTTTGCTTGTTTCTGTAAATAACTGTTCTTTCCTTGGTTGAGTATACATGACATATATGAGAAGATGTTTTAAAAAATCCATTCTTGACCAAGATTTGTGTTAATTGGAAACAAAAAAGTAAAGTCCTTTGAATTCCCATATTTAAAACACCATGTATCTTGAACTTCCATAATTTCCAATATTTCAAAAAATTCTTTGGGAAGTTTTCCTTGACTCTTCTTAATTTTAATATCCAAATGTCTGTCTGTATAGGATCTATTACCCCATTTCAGTCTCCCATCAAAATTAGATTTTCTTGATTAATTTCTTTTAGCTCATTCAACAATTTTTTATAAAAATGTCCTTTCCTTTCCAATGGTCCATATACTCCTACACACATATATTTTATCCCTTGTATTTCCACTTCATTACAGAATCATTTCTTTAGCTTAATGTCTGGCATTTACGTATATTACCACCCCTTTCTTTTTTGACTCTTCTTCCTCTTCCTCCTCTTCTTCTCCACCTACTTCCTTTCCTCCTTCAGCTCCTTTCGGTTTTTTCCATTCTTCTTCAGTTTCCTCACCAGTGTTTTCTTCTTGAGGTTCACCTTCTTTTGTTTTATCATCTTCTTTTGTTTGTTTAGACAATATGATTACAGTCTTCTTTCTTCTTGCTTCTTGTTTCCATATGTGTTGTTTGTATTTTCCCTTTTCTTTCTCTCTTGGGTTTACCCTCTTCATGGTCTCCATTTGTGTCTTGTTGGTTATTTTTTCTTGGACCTCTGTTCTTTTGTGTGTATTGCTCCATAAATTGTCTTGCTTCTTCTATATTTCCTATTTTTGTCTTCTTTTTTCTATGTCAAAATGTTAGTCCTTATGGTATTTCCCATCTGTATTGTTGTAATTGAGTAGTCAAGAATTGGTAATCACGTCTCTTATGAAGCAGACTGATAGGGATATCTTTAAATATTTTCAACTTTATCCCTTGGAATTCCATCGGATTTTCACTGTGTCTTTGGAGCAACAAATCTCTCACATGCCGACACAGGAAATAAACTACAACATCCCTTGGGAGTTCTCTCTGTGTAGCTATTGGAGTATTAATTCGAAACTGCCTATTGATTTCATATTCCATCATTACATTGTCTTTGTCCAAAAAATCTGCCAAAACCAGTATGGGTTTACACATCAAGTCCTCGTCTTTTTCTTCCGGAGGTCCTCTTATCTTTACGCATTTCTCTCTAAACTTTAATTCCCAAATTGCTTTCTCGTCCAGTTCTTCTTCTTTCTTGCCTTTAAGCTCCTTTAATTCTTCTACTTCTTCTGTTTGATTTTCCAATTTGCTTATTCTCTGCTTTGCACTTCCTACTTCAGTTGACAGTCTTTCACAAAATCCAAGGTATGTGTTTTGACTATACCTTTTCCCCCCATGTCCCTCAATTGTGAATTCTAGCACTTACTTCCCTCTAAACTACTATTTGGTTCCATTGACCAACTCCTCCCTATTGGTTAGGATTAAGTCCAGGACTGCTGACCAACTTGTTCCTTCCTCTGCATTTTGAAATAGGAAATTATCTGCAAGACACATCAGGAATTTGTTGCAGAGTCTATGCTTATCTCCCAGCAGATACCAGGGTAACTGAAGTCTCCCATAACTACTAACTCTTGCAACTTGGAGATTTCTGAAAGTTGTTTTGAAAAGCATCATATGCACCTATTGGTTTTGGTCCCTACCACAATGTTGCTTTTACTTATTTCTCCATTTATTTGTACCCAACTGTTCTCAACTGGTCTATTCCATCTGCTGGGAGATAAGCATAGACTCTGAAACAAGCATCAGTAGGGGCCCCGGTCTGCACCACGTGACACCCTAGGGAGGGTGACACCACTGCTGCTCAAACACCTGTATTTTGGCAGAAACATTGTAGCATTTGGCTGTATCTCTTTAAAATGCTTTAAGAGATGGTGGGAGTGAGGTGAAGCTCAGTGGGAGAAGAAAAGATGGCCCCAGCAATTCTTTTAAATTAAAATTTCAAATTTGAACATTTTATTTTTAAAAAAATATTTTGACTCTTAATTAAAATCATTTTTAAACTTTTTCTTTTAAAACATATTTTAACAAAATCTTCACTATGTATATGTAAATACATTAGGTTATGTGCATGATATTGTAATTTGAAGGTATAATTTTAATTTTGCTAGTTGCTTATGTCACAACTATTAGCATTCCTTTCAGTGGTATATGGGAATTATGAGTAACATTATTGCAAAAAAGAATTACTAAGGACTCTGTATAATGTGAAATGGGAGGAGGGCAATGGAGGGAGGAGACACCATGAGTTACCACACCAGGTGACACCAACCCTAGGGATGCCACTGGTCTATTCTGATCACTCCTATGGATTCCTGTACAAATGAATTTGGCCTTTGACATATAATGCTGTTTCCTTTCCACATCTGTTCTTTAAAATAGATGTCTTTCAATTATTATATTCCAATCATCCCACCAGATCTCTCTTATAGCTATAATGTCATATTTATCTCCCTGCACTAGGACTTCAAGCTTATCTTGTTTGTTTCCCAAACTGTGCATTGCTATGTAGACATCTGAAGCCTTGTTTGTTCACACTTAGCAATTTACCATCAGTTTTTACTATGAATCCTATTTTCTCCCTCAGCTTCTTCTCCAGAATTAATATCATCTTTAGAGTTGCCTTTAAGCTGATGTTTGAGTTATTGTTTCCAACCCTCCCCCCCCCCACCAACAACAACTGAATTTAGGCAAAAGCAATATGTTATTGTGTGATCCACTTCATCAGATGCCTGGAGTGTTATCCATAATTAAAGTTGTATATATGCACTACACATGGTTGGGGGTGATTGTAAATACTGAGAGGGAAATGAAATGCAAAAAACAACTATAATTATCACAGTGATGTCTGCATTTAATTTCTCTCTTGCTAGCTACAATACTGATTTTGGAATAACAACACTAGGAAATTATTGACACTGACTATTTACGAAACTTTTGCTGATAAACAAGTATCCTGGCACTAGGTAAGCTGATTAACACATCTGGTATAGTAAGAATGTGTTTTCTATGTTCAAACTGCTGTTGATAGAATGGAACATTTAAAAAATGTAATTCAATTTATTTTTTATTCAACTGAGTTTCCCAGACAAAAACTGGCAAGCACTGGTCCTAAGATAATCTCTGTCTCATAATTGGTTAGCTAAAATTTACCATCCATGGTTGGATAGACAGTGAACTATCTAAAGACAGTAGCTTTCAGATTATATAGTAGAAATGTCAGGTCTTGAAAATGTTTTGAATAACATTTAAGTGATAGAGCCTGAGTGTTCTGTTTTCTTTCTGCACATTGTGCTATATTGACATGTATTGTGCTTCTTTTTGTGGAAGTTGTTGAAGAAGGTGCAGGTAGGGAAGCTGTATTTTGATTGAACAAGGCAGACTAAGGTGGCCGAAATGCGGTGGTCTGCTGCCGCCGCCGGTTGCTACATCCGGGAACCACAGCAACCAAACGTCTTGGTTCCCGGACGCAGCAAAGAAGGAGCGCGAAAATCGCTCTCCTTCTTGCTTCCTGGAAGAGACGCCGCAAGGTGCTGGTCGCGCACTCGCGGCATCACTTCCGGGGCGCGACGTGCAAACGCAGAGCATCCGCTACGGCAATATGGCGGCGGCCGTGTGGAACGGACCCGCCATTTGTTACGGAGTCTGTCCATAATAGGAGTAGGGACGTCTGGAAGAGACGCTCCTTTTTCAAAATGGGACGTCCTAAGGACGTCCCTTATGGCAGTGTGTAATGCGCCTGAGTCTGGATCATTCTCATTATACCAATGTGAGCTTCCAGCTGGTATGAACCACAGATGACCATTTTACCACACAGCTATACCTGAAACTTCAGGAGATCATCATTACTACTTAGCATATGATACAGATGACCGAGCAGAGACATAGCTGTGTTAGTTTGGAGTATCAGTATGCAAAGGGATCTTGTAGCATATGCTTTCACAGCAAGTCGATGAAAGCTTATGCTACAACCTCTTTTGCAAGAATTTTGAGGCACATTTTGAAACGAAGTGGCTTGATTCACACCCTTTAAAATTTAATCTTTCTTTTCCAGCCTTGGAGACAATAGTATTGCTGGTCAAGCTCAATTTATGTATAGTGCATCCTAGTGCTTCTAACTTGAAGCAGATCTACTCGATCAGCAAATTGATATGGCAAAATACTTTTAGAATTGCATCACCTCAAGAGTGCATGTGTGGATTACCCTTTCAGCATTTCTTTCATGTGATTTGGTGGGTAGAAATCTAGGACTCTGCTAATGTGGTACCAAAGCTGTTTCTGCTTTTTGCAGAATGTCTTAATCCACGTCACAGAAAATAGTAAAAACTGCCCCATCACCAAACAAGAGTGGTTGGTAATGTCTACATCAGAGGGGTGGTGAATTCATGCCACCACCTTGGACAACTCCTTTAATATTTGAATTAAAACCTAGAACAGATTTACTGCCCCACATCAGAACCACTAGCTGCCACTGCTCTAAATATGATTTTTTTTTGTCCTGTTTGGTCTATAGGACAAGGACCTTGTACTTATTCTAATATATTTAAGTAATTTGAAAATTTTATAAGTTTATTACATAATGACATTAATATTTATTTTTCATTGAAAGAGGACACTCTAAAAGTGAAGCAGATAAGTCATAATTAAGGGTAATAACTAGATGTACATTTTAGTGCCTTGTCTATTGTACAATGTGTAATGAAAATGAAGGATTTCTGATAAAATGTATCTATTATTAGTAGAAAAAGTGTATATGTCTTTAGTTGTTCCCAATAAATCATTAATTATTAATAAACTGTGATATTTTTCTCACTGAAAAATCTTATTTGTGTATTGCCATTAAAAAAATCATGAATCCATCCATAAAGCATGCAGTGCAATGAGAAAGAAGTAATAATATTGCAACAAAAGCGGTGGTGGGTTTTGATTAAGGGAGGCAAAATGTACCAGGAGACGAAAAGGTTCTGAAAAATATCTTAAAATGTGATGTATTGTATGGAGTGTCCCTATTGCCATCCATAATAAATAAAGCTGGTCATTGAGAAAGTTCTTGTTTGTTATTGTGTGCCTTCAAGTCATGGCAAGCCCATTTGGGGTTTCCATGGCCAAGTGGAGAATCGAACCCAGGTCTCCAGAGTCATAGTGCATTGCTCAAACTACTACACCACACTAGCTCCTAAGAAAGTTCTATTTATAAAAGCAAACTTCAAAGAATATTCTACAGGAGCAGTCACACTTACTCCTTATACCAATTTCTTATGAACTCATCATGTTGTTGCCCATGAAGGCATTGTGGAGGATTTGAGGGCAATCATCATTAGCTGTTTCGTTCTAAAAAGATGGTTCATATAATTCATTACACTTTTTTGCCTTTCTTAATTGTAAAATTTCCTGGTATGCTTTGATTCTCTCTGTATGTATGTGACTGCCAGATGTGTTGACTCTCTCAAATGGAGTTAAGTATGCTTAATGTACATTTCCCCAGCTCTTGACCCACTTCAGATGACTCCACTGGATGTCAAACTGCCCTCGAAATGAAGCAGCTTACATAAGAGGTAGCTAATAGACAATTTCTTGTTGTCATTGAGAAAATGACATTATGCAAGAATGTAACTGTGGGAGAAATAAATTGTTGGTTTGATCTAGATCTTCTAAGAATACTATATAGATGTTGATCTGGGTCCTTTCTGCCTAGCTTTAACTGCTAGAACACTCGATACTCAAGTCCCTTATTGTTAAGAGGGAGCTAAAATTGAGATCTTCCATATCCAAGCATACCATTGTCACATTCTGTAAAGATCACATCACAATTAAAAAGTAATTTGGGTACATTTATGTTCTAGTCTTGTGGGTCATGTGTGGTTTGAAGGAAAGTCTTGCATCTTCAAATACTATAGCAATATGTTTCTGAGGATGTACATGAGGGTAAGGGTTCCAGGGCCTGCATCATAAAATATGCAGTAGCTCTATTGACTTAACATACTTTATGAGTCTTCTCCTAACAAATTGTGCTCTGGCTCTTCTTTTCACCAGTAATGTTCTATATTCTACTGCAGTGGTCCCATATAATTTTGAGCTACCACTCCCTTTTCTCTTGGGCTACAACCCTTGAGCCCCCCAATACCTATTTCTTGATATTAGTTCTACAGTTTGTGCAGCAGTCTGCTGGACAGTTTCATCTACTTCAGCCACACCCAGCTCACCACTGTCACTAGCACTTCCTCCGCCTCTTCTTGTGTGAATACAGTAGTAGCACCAGCAGCTCAAGCCTGCTTCTCCCTCTTACCTGGGCTGGCCTTATAGCAAAAGGAAGGACAGCTGAACCACTGCTTGGTTGCTGTTCTGAGGGTGACTGGGTGGAAAGGGAGCAGAGCTCAAGCAGCCAGTCAAGCAGCCACTGAGAAGCATCTTGCCTGTGTCAGCCTTGCATCAAAGGCCACAGCAGGCAAGAGACTTCTCAGTTGCTGCTCGATTGGCTGCACCTTTTGCACCCAGTCACCTTGGGAGCAGTAACTAAGCTGAGCAGCAGCTGAAGGGACTCCCAGCTGCGCTGGCCTTGCAGCAAAGGCTAGTATGGGTGAGAGGATTCTTGGATGCTGCACAATCAGATGTTTGGTTGAGTAGTGCGAGGAGAGAAACTTCTCCCTAATCAGAAAAGACTTTCAATTCTTTACCAGGGCGGAAGTGGGGTGCTGTGAGGAAGTACTCTTTGTTAGGGCTACACTTGATATGTTTTTTCCCTCTAAAACAATCTATAACAAAATAAGCAAAACAGAAATTCTTCCCCGAACCCATTCTAATCATAACCCCATAACTATGAAGGTTAAGATTTTAGAGACCAAATTTAGGTGGCAAATACAAGACTATCTTTACAATAATAAAATCATAGATGAAGCCAGACAAATGTTAAAACACTATTTTCAAGAAAATCTAGGGAAAGGGGTAGGAACAGTATGGGCAAAGCAGTTTTGAGAGGTTTTTTTATTCAAAAACACAAACAAATACAAAAAAGAAAAAGAGAAAAATTAAATCAGATAATGGAAGCAATAGCAGAAAAAGAAAAAACTAATTGACAGTAAAGAGAGAGAGAAAATACAAAGAGAGATTAAACTACTGCAAAAACATTATTCAATAGAAAATTTAGAAAACATTACAAGAACAATGCAACAATTGAAAGCCAAACATTTTCAAAACACAAATAACATTGGGAAATGGCTGTCGTGGAAAATTTAAAAAGAAAGAGACAAAAAATTAATAACTAAAATACAAATAGGAGAGAAGATATTCACAGAATTAAAGAAAATTGGGGGGGGGGGAATTTACACCACTTCAGTAAAATATATAGAGCAAAAAACAGAGAAAACTCTGATATACAAAAATATCTGGATAAAAGTAATATCCCAGTCTTACACAAGGAAAGCAGACAGAAATAAAACCTGCCCATTAACAAGCAAGAACTATTTAAAGCAATTAAAAATGCTAAAAATGATAAGACACCTGGCCCTGTTGGTTTCACATTTCAATACTATAACTACTATACTAGGATTATATGGCTAATATGTTAAATAGGATGAAAGTAGGGGGGAAATTCCTTAACTGGATAAAAGCAATATATAGTAAACAAACTGCTAAAATAGTGATTAACGGTACACGAACAAAACTAATCAATATAACAAATGGTATAAGACAAGGATGTCCCCTGTCCCCAGTATTATTTATCCTTGTTATGGACGTCTTTATTACGAACATCAAAAACAATGCAAACATCAAAGAAGTCAGGATAAAGGGAGATAAATATATAATAAAGTCTTTTGCCGATGACATAGCCATAACAGTGGAAGATCCTCCAAACAGGATTAAACACCTAATGGAGAACTTAAGGGAATTCAAAACAGTCTCAGGATTGAAAATTAATAAAGAAAAAACAAATTTGATCACAAAAAACATATCAAATCTGAAACAACAAATTTTGAAAGAAATGGCTGGATTTAACATCAGCAAAAAAAACCTAGATATTTGGGTATAAAATTGATAAACAAAAATTCTGACTTATTTAGAAATAACTATTTGGAAAAATGGTCAAAAATAAAAAAAAGATGTAACGCAATGGAAAGAATTAAATTTGTCACTGCTCAGTACTAAAAATGAATGTGTTACCCAGACTTTTGTTTCTTTTTGAAACCATTCCCATTATTCAAAACGAAAAGTAAATTATACATTGGCAAAAAGAAATATCTGACTTCTACTGGGTGGGAAAGAAACCCAGAATTAGGAGAAAATACATGTACAATGCAAGGGAAAGAGGTGGATTTGTGGTACCTAATTTACAACTTTATTTTGAAGCATGTGCATTAATTTGGTTAAAAGACTGGATGAAGTTAGAAAACAAAAAACTTTTAAAAATAGAAGGATCAGAACTACATTTTGGATATCATGCCTATTTGTTCTATAACAAAATAACAGCAAACCGTGATTTTAATAATCACTATATTAGAGCTTCCATATATAAAGTCTGGAAAAATATAAACAAAGAATCTGTCCAAAAATACTTATGTGGGCACACAAGGCCTTCTTTAGAACTGATGCTCAAAGGAAGAAAAATTGGTTGAAATACAGTAACATCTTAAAGAAAAAGAAAAATGATTATGAAATAGAAACATTAGAACAAATAAGATCGAAAGGATATAATTGTGGTTGGTTTTTGTATTTCCAGGTGAAATCCAGGTTTATAGCTGATCAAAAAACAATAGGTATTATGAGTAAAAAAAATTGATCTAGAAGAGAACATATGGTCAGATAAACTAGCTCTTATCAAGATTATACAAAAAAATTATTAGAAATGCATACTGAAGATCTGATAAAAGAAAACATGATTCAGTGGGCAAGGACTCTGGACGTGCAATAATAATAATAATAGTAATAATAGTAATAATAATAGGATTTATTTATATGCCGCCCAATCACTGGGAATCCGGGCGGCTTACAACAGAGGGGATAATAGACAGTTCCCTGCCCTCAGGCTTACAATCTAAAAAGACACGACACAAAAGGAGAAGGGAATGGTGATGGGGGGAGAGGATCAGGTCCAGCATTCTTCTCTCCCTCTGAGGCCTGGACCAAGGCAGATGGACTGGAGGGAGGGCTCTTCTTCTTCTTCAAGCTAGCCCTGATGGATCTGGGCCTGCCTGGTCAACTCCCTCATAGCCAGAAGATGACAGTTATGGAGGGAGGAGTCTCTTCTTCCAGGCTAGCCGTAATGGAGCTAGGCCTGCCTGGTCAACTCCCTCGTGGGCTGAAAGATGACAGTTATGGAGGGAGGAGTCTCTTCTTCCAGGCTACCCTGATGGAGCTGGGCCTGCCTGGTCAACTCCCTCACAGGCCAGAAGATGACAGTTATAGAGGGAAGAGTCTCTTCTTCCAGGCCAGCCCTGATGGAGCTGTGTCTGCCTGGTCATCTCCCTCTCAGGCCGGAAGATGGCAGTACCGCTAGATCAATGGGAACAATGATGGAATAAAAGGTTGAAATATTCCAACAGCCAAGATGTGAGAGAAAACTTTCTTAAGATCTTATACTGTATAGATGGGATCTATCACCTGATAAAAGGATCAGAGCAAGGATTCAGATCAAGGTTCAGAGCAAGGATTCAGACCAAGTATTCAGATCAAGGTTCAGACCAATGATTCAGATCACGGTCCAGACCAAGGATTCATTTCATGGTCCTGACCAAGGATTCAAATCAAGGCTCGGACCATTGATTCAGATCAAGTTTAAGTCCAAGGTTTCAGATCAAGGTCCAGACCAAGGATTCAGATCAAAGTTCAAGCCAAGGAATCAGCTCAAGGTACTAACCAAGAATTCACACCAAGGTACATACTAAGAATTCAGATCAAGGTCCAGACCAAGGATCTATTTCAATGCCCTGACCAAGGATTCTGATCAAGGTTCAGACCAAGGATTGAGATCCAGGTTCAGACCAAGGATTCAGATCAAAGGTCAAGTCAAGGAATCAGATCAAGGTATTTACCAAGGATTCAAAGCAAGGTCTATACCAAGAATTCAAAGTTCAGACCAAAGATTCAGATGACGTTTCAGACCAAGGATTCAGAATAAGGTTGAGACCAAGGATTCAGATCAAGGTCCTGTCCAAGGATTCAGATCAAGGTCCAGACCAAGTATTCAGATGATGGTTCAGAACTAGGATTCAGATCAAGGTTCAGACCGAGCATTCAGATCAAACTTCATGCCAAGGAATCAGATAAAGCCTTAGACCATGTATTCAGATCAAGTTTCAGACCAAGGATTCAGATCAAGGTTGTCCAAGGATTCAGATCATTGACCATACCAAGAATTCAGACCAAGGTTCAGACCAAGGATTCAGATCAAGGTTCAGACCAAGGATTCAGATCAAGGTTAAGTCCAAGGATTCAGATCAAAGTTCAGACCAAGCGTTCAGATAAACTTCGTGCCAAGAATTCCAATCAAGGTTCAGACCAAGGTTTCAGATCAAAGGTCAAGCCAACGAATCAGATCAAGGTACTGACCAAGGATTCAGTCCAAGGCCCATAACAAGAATTCAAATCAAGGTGCACACCAAGGATTCAGATCAAGGTGCACACCAAGGATTCAGATGAAGGTTCAGAACAAGGATTCAGATCAAAGAATAGACCAAGGACTCAGATATAGGTCCAGACCACTGAATCACATCAATGTCCAGACCAAGTATTTAGATCAAGGTTCAGACCATGGATTCTGATCAAGGTTGTTCAAGGATTCAGATCTAGATTCAGTCCAAGGATTCAGATGAAGGTTCAGACCAAAGATTCAGATCAAGATTCAGACCAAGGATTCAGATCAAGGTCCAGACCAAGTATTCAGTTATGGGTTAAGACCAAGTATTCATATCAAGGTTCAGACCAAGGATTCAGATCAAACGTCAAGCCAAGTAATCAGATCAAGGTACTGACCAAGGACTGAATCCTTAGTCTGTACCTTGATCTGAATCTTTGGTCTGGACATTGATGTGAATTCTTGGTTTCAACCTTGATGTGCATCTTTGGTCAGAACAATGATCTGAATCCTTAGTCCGAACCTTGACCTGATTACTTGGTCTGAACCTTGATCTGAATTCTTGTTCTGAACCTTTATCTGAATCTTTCATCTGAACCTTGATCTGAATCCTTCATCCGAACCTCGACCTGAATTCTGTGAGACTTGCGTACTCTAACCAAACAATGACAACAACTATTGTAAAACAAAAATTTATTGTGAAGAAAGTAGAAGTACACTGGATCACGTTTTTGCTGAATCTGAAGAACTCCTAAGAGAAACCACACTCTAAAAAACCCCGACCCCCACCTTTTTTTCCTGTTCATCCCAAATGTTTACTCCCAATCCCCCTCCTTCACTACAGAGGAGGGAATTCTACATCAAAGCTGTCCTAGCGAAAGCGCAATTTGGTTCCTAGTCTCTTCTGCCGTGAGAGATCTATAGATACCGGAATAGAGGGTATCTGTTAACCATCACTCTGTCATAAAACTGCCTGACTGGTGCGAATTGCTTGCTGCTCTCAGCTGACAGTTCCGGATACGTGATCATCCTGAACATAGCCCATGGTGGCAGCAACTCTCCCAGAATGCCTTTCCCTGAGAGATTTAGATACAGGTTGTGTTGACCTAAGATCCATCATGCCATCATCATCTATCTATCTATCTATCTATCTATCTATCTATGTGAGAGAGCTTACCCACTGGCCTTCCCTTCTGCAACCTCCCTCATGTAGAAAACTATCCCTAATTATCTCACTAACTTATACAATCCCCATGGCAGAATACACCCTGAATCACTGCATGAGTGGATTCTGACAAATTCTTGGTATGGACTTGGTCTGAATCCTTGGTCTAACCTTGACTCAATCTTTGGTCTGAGTCTTGATCTCAACCCTTGGTCAGGACCTTGAAAGACTCCTTGGTTGAACCTTGATCTGAATCCTTGGTTCGAACCTGATTTCAATACTTGGTCGGGACATTGATCGATTCCGTGGTGTGGAAGTATGTCTGAATCCTTGATCTGAACCATGATCTGAATCCTTGGTCTGAACCGACTGAATTCTTGGTATGGACCTTGCTCTGAATCCTTGGTCTCAAATTTGATCTGAATCCTATGTCTCAACCATGATCTGAATCCTGGTCTGGACCTTTATTACTTCTGCATTAGGAATAACATGAAATACTTCTCCTAGTAGGAATATATCCCATGCAGTAATACATAGAATAATCTGCCATGTAGGAATAGAAAGAATCATTCTCCGATGCTGGGATACTAGAATATTCTCTATGCTGGGAACATCGAATTTTAACCTTGCAGAAAACATAGAATACTTTCCCATTCAGATATATATAGAAGGTTTTCTCCCATGCAGCAATACATGAATGCTTCTGTCATGTAGGAATACTAGAATGGTTTCCCCATGCAGGAATATATTGTTTAAGATCCCACTCAGGAATCATAGAGGATCTGCCATGTAGCAATACATAGAATAGCTCCCAGGCTTGGATCATAGAATCATTCTCCTATGCGGGGATACATCGAATGTATCTCCCTTGCAGGAATACATAGAATAGTCTCCCATGCAGTAATACAATAGAGCGATTCCCCATGTAGTAATACATAGAACATCTCCCCATGTAGGAATACATGGAATGCTACTCCCATGTAGGAATAAGGAATGCTTCTCGCACGTTAGAATAGATAGGTACTTCTCCATGTAGGAAAAAACAGAATGCTTCGGTATGGACGTAAAAAGAAAGCTTCTGCAGTAGTAATACATAGAATGATCTCCCATGTAGTAATACATAGATGCTTCTGTCATGTAGAATACATAGATGATTCTCCCATGCAGGAATATATTGTTTAAGTATCCCACTCAGGAATTCATAGAATGATTCTGCCATGTAGGAATACATAGAATGATTTCTCCCATGCTGGGATACATAGAATCATTCTCCATGCTGCGATACACGAATGTTCTCCCTTGCAGGAATACATAGCATACTTCTCCCCATTCAGATATACAATAGAATGTTCTCCCATGCAGCATACACAGATCTTCTCCAATGCAAGGATAAATCGAATACTTCTGTCCAGTTCGGAATACATAGAATGCTTCTCCTATGAAGGAATATATTGATTAAGTCTCCTATGCAGGAATACATAGAATATTCTGCCATGTAGGAAACTAGAATGATACTGTCATGCAGTATACATAGAATGGTTCTCCCATGCAGGTATACATAGAAGGCTTCTCCCATGTGGAATACATAGAATGATCTCCATGCTGGAATACATAGAATCATTATCCATGCTGGGATACATAGAATCATTCTCCTATGCTGGGATACATCGAATGTTTGTCCCTTGCAGGAATACATAGAATACTTCTCCCATTCAGAATACATAGAATGTTTCCCATGCAGCAATACACAGAATTCTTCTCCAACGCAAGGATACATCGAAACTCTGCATTTAGGAATATAGAAGCTTCTCCTATGAGGAATATCTGATTAAGTTCCCATGCAGGAAACATGGAAGATTCTACCATGTAGGAATACATAGAATGATTCTGCCATGTAGTAATACATCGAATGATTCTGCATTAGTAATACATCGAATGATTCTCCCTGTAGGTATACATAGAATGCTTCTCCCATGCAGGTATATAGAATGCTCTGCAATGTAGGAATACATAGAATGATTCTCCGATGCGTGATACATAGAATCATTCCTATGCTGGGATACATCGAATGTTTCTCCTGCAGGAATACATAGAAACTTTCCTATTCAGAATATATAGAGTTCTCCCATGCAGCAATACATAGAGTGATTCTGCCATGTAGGAAGAGAAAGAATGATTCAGCCATTTAGGAATACAAGAACCTCTCCTATGTAGGAAATATTGATTAGTCTCCTATGCAGGAATACATAGATGATTCGGCAATGTAGTAATACAAGAATATTCGCCCAGGAATAATACATAGAATGCTTCTGTCCATGTAGGAATACATAGAATGATTCTCCCATGCAGGAATATATGTGTAAGTACCCACTCAGGAATTCATAGAATGATTCTGCATGTAGGAATACATAGAATGATTCTCCCATGCGGGATACATAGAATCATTCCCATGCTGGGATACATCGAATGTTTTCTCCCTGCGCGGAATAAATAGAATACTTCTCCCATTCAGATGATATAGAGAATGTTTTCTCCCATTCAGCAATACACAGAATTCTTCTCCAATGCAAGGATACATCGAATACTTCTGCCATTAAGGAAATACAAGAATGCTTCTCCTATGAGGAGGATCTCCAGCGTAATACTAGAAGAATTCGCATGTAGGAATAGAAAGAATGATTCACAATGTGAAACACAGAATCATTCTCCGATGCTGGGATACAAATAGAATAATTCGCCTATGCTGGATCATTGATGTGAACCCGTGCAGAAATACATAGAATAGTTGCCATTCAGATATATATGAATGTTTCTCCATGCAGCATACAAAAATGCTTCTCCCATGCAGGAAATATTGTTTAAGTATCCCACTCAGGAATTCATGATGATGTGCCATGTAGCATAACATGGAGAATGAATCGCCCATGCGGAATACATAGAAGAATCTCCATGCTGGGATACATCGAAGGTATCTCCCTTGCAGGAATACATAGAAGGATTCTCTGCAGTAATACATAGAACGATTCTCCGAAAAACATAGAATGATCTCCCATGTA
>NC_056527.1:71002132-71008201 GCF_019175285.1 Sceloporus undulatus | reverse complement strand
GGGGGGAGTAACCATTTGGTTCCTAGTTCCTTTGACTAGGAGAGATCTAAGGATGTATGCATCTATGGTATCTGTTACCCATCCAGCTCTCAAAATACTGCCTGTCTGCAATACATGACCATACGGCCCATTCCCCATGGTGGCAGTCCTCCTTCCCAAAAATGCCTGTCTATCTATATCACTATTCCCTCTATATATATGCTTATCTATCTCTATCCCTATTTGTGTGTGAGAGCCTATTCACTGGCCCCCATTCTGCAGTCTATCTATCTATCTATCTATCTATCTATCTATCTATCTATCTATCCATCCTTCCATCCATCCATCCATCCATCTATCTATCTCTACAAGGTTTATCATCTATCTATCATCTATCTATCTATCTATCTATCTATCTATCTATCTATCTATCTCTACAAACCTCATGGCAGAATACACCCTGAATGACTGCCTGAAGGTGGATTCTGACACTTTTCAGTGTCATGTTTCTGTGCTACACACATGCTAGGCCAAGGTAAGAATTTTAACAAGTGCTTTCCACTTAGTGTTGCATGTGAGGGATTTCTTTTCTAAAGTTCAAATCAGCTTTCCCTAGGAGGGTCCCTCCCACTGCATAGCTTTTCCACTCCATAGGTTCAGTGGTGACCTTGACCAAAGTATTGTTTTTCAGAACATTTTGTAAGCAATCTAAACTGCTGGTGGTGACTAAGCAGTGATGACAAACTGAAGATCCAGAATCTTGACTGAAGATTCCCCAGCCAATATAGTCAAAGTCTACAATGATATGATTGAGGCCCTACAAGATGATTTAACTTATAAACGAAACCATAGCAAAGACCCTAGGAAGGCTAATGTTCAAGGCTTAAGAAAAAGCTCCTCAGATTATCCCTTCTTAAATTCAGGGAATCAAATGCAAGTACTACCCTGTTGACTTGTTTACATCATAAAAAGAGTGCAAGGCCCTCATAGTAAAAAAATAAAAGAAAGATAATAAAACTTCAATTCTCTATTGTTAAATAGATCCCTTTTAACACTTATGGAAGCTTGTGTCTAGTAGATTATGCTCATGTACACACACTCCCAGTTGTGAGATTCCTACAGAGGTATGGGAAATCCATTTCAGGGAAATTTTGATGCAGGTAACTTTACACCTAGCATCCATGACAGATCAATAGAGCTTCAGTTACAAAGGGCTCCACCCTGGAATCCAATTATTATTGAAATTTACTGACCTTATTTTCCAACTTAAAAATGGCAAAGCCCCTGGAAATGACAACATTTCTGCTGAATTAATTAAAAAACATCGGTGGGCCCTTCTGCTAGCAGCCTCATTCTCACAAATCAGTATTTTCGGTCTAATTCCTGATGGCTGAAACAAAGCAACTATGGTTCCTATTTATAAAAAAGGCCAAGCAAATGTTCCTGGGAACTATAGACCAATAAGCATGCTGTCCATAATAGGAAAACTGTATGCCAGATGCCTCTCCTCCAGATTAACCCTTTTCTTAAATCAAAATAATATAATTCTGCTGTTCAAGCAGCCTTTAGGGATAATCACACTACGAGCTACCATTGTCTGGTATTAGCTCACCTTGCAGAGAAATATTCTAGACCATCATATCATAAACTTTACGCAGCTTTTATGGATTTAAAGGCCGTTTTTTACTCTATCTCCAGGTCTAAATTATGGTCTAAATTAGAGTCTATAATTACTGATACCAGATTTCTTGTCCTAATTAAAGCCCCCTATAACAACAGCCAATCAAGAGTAAGAGTGGGTGCCCAGGGGCTTTTATCTGATGTCATCCCATGTCCAAAGCGGTGAAGCAGGTTATATCCTTGCACCAACTCTGTTTAATCTTTAACTAAATGACTTTTAGATTGAGCTGTTGGACAATAATGAAGATTTTCATACCTGGCTCCATCGCTGCTAAAATAGCCTCCAAAGTCCCTAAAAGTTGGGGGAAGCGTCTGTGTCTGAAAGCCAGGTGCACTTCCTCAAACGCCATGGAAACGTGGCTCCCTCTTTTGTGTCCCTGAAACATTCCTGGGAGAGGATTTCCTATGAATGCAAACTTTGCATTCATAGGAAATCCACTGCCCATGTGACAATTCAGGGATGCTAGGAGGAGCCATGTTTCCATGGTGATTCAGGAAGCGCACCTGGCTTTCAGACTCAGGCACTTCCTCACCTTTTAGGGATATTTGGAGCACGTTTTAGCAGTGATGGGGCCAGGTATGAAAATGTTCAACATACATTTGCCCACATTAGGTGATAGGAGTGTTCCAGTTCTGCTATATGTAGACGATACCGTGATCCTTTCTAGAACAAGATTGGTGCTTAAAAGCCTTCTTGATGAATACAACACCTAATGTTTTAAAAACAAATTCAAAATAAATGCTGCCAAATCAAAGATTGTGGTGTTTGAGCACAATTTCCATCAATATAGATGGAGCATAGCAGACTCTCCCCTGGAGCAAGAAAAAGCTTTAAATACCTGGGGCTAACATTTCACAGTAGGGCTCAGTGGAACGATCATCGATCTTTAGGGCTGAAAGGATCTCAAGGCAGCAATTGAGGTATCATAAGATTCTTCCACACCATGGAAATTAGTACATACCAATGGCCCTCAAAGTCATCAATGCTAAGAAATTAATAATAATAATAATTTGTTTTATTTATATACCACTATTCCAAAGATCATAGCGGTGAACAGCAAGTAAGCTAATTAGCAAGTAAGCTAATTTGCCCCCAATAGTCTGGGTACTCATTTTAGCGACCTCGGAAGGATGCAAGCCTGAGTCGAGTTTGGGCCCTTTTTCTGGTCTTGAACTCGCAACCTTGTGGTTTTGAGTGAATGGCTGCAGTACAGGCATTTAACCACTGCGCCACCAGGGCTCCTGCAATAGCCATTTGGATTGAAGCTGCTAACTCTGAACTTTCAAGTAAGGTTTTTACAGGCTCTTTTATGTATTCCTAGATAGCACCCAACCCAGTTCTTTTATTAGAAACATGAAAGTGCCCTCTTTCTACTTGCTTTTAAACTTTGGTTCAGAGTTTTTGTCTTTACGTCAGTTGTGGGCTTGGTTGATCCCTTGGCTTCAGATAGTTACATCAGTAGATGGACTAAACATGTTGTTCACAAAGCTGCCTCCATTGGTCTTTCAGAATCCCTGCTTATAAACTTAGGCCATGAGATGGCACTAAAATCACTGAGGTGAGGTAGAAGGCTTTTAAAAATTAATATTTAACTTGCATATATAGATGTATTGCATAGTAGTAAAAGTACATATGTGGAAGCATTTGGAGTTGAGGCCTCCAGGAATGTAAACAGGGATCAGAGGAGAGGCGTAAAAGCACAGGTTGACCTAAGTAAGTGCCCTCAAGGATCTGATGCCTGTTACTGAGCCGAGAGACATAATTTAACCAAAGACCCAGAAAGGGGGGGGTGTGTGAAAGACAGATAGAGAGAATGGAATGTGGCTAGAACAGGGGTCAGCAACCCCCAGCCCGCAGGCCGGGTCTGGTCCGGCGAGGCCTTGGGACCAGCCCCAGCCTGGTCCTGCTGCAGATTGCTGCCGGCGCGGGGCAATCGGCAGCAGGACCTCTCGCGTGGGGCCTTTGGCCTTTCGTGCGAGCGGCCTTTGGCCCCGCGCCCTCACGTGAGAGGCCATGGGAGGGAAGGAAGGGGGCGGGGGTCCTCCTCCTCCTTCTCTCCCTTCCAGCGGCTGCCAGACAGCCGCGGGGAGGAAAGGAAGGGGGCAGGGGTCCTCCTCCAACAGGAATCCCCCCTCTAACAGGGCTCCGGCGGCCGCAATGGGCCTCTAGGAGGCCTGTTGCAGTTGCCGGGGGCCCCCAACAGGGCTTCGGCAGCCACCCTTCCCTTCGGCTGAAGGGAAGAGCTGAAAGGAAGGGCCTGGGACGGGGGTCCAAGCACCCCTTCGGACGAAAGGGCCCCTTAAAATCTTAAAATCTCTTCACTGGCTGCCTATTAGTTTCCGGGCACAGTACAAGGTGTTGGTTATAACCTTTAAAGCCCTGCATGGCTTGGGTCCAACCTATTTGAGGGATTGCCTGCTCCCATATAATCCGCCCCACACCCTCAAGTCCTCTGGGATGAATCTATTGCAGCCTTTAAAAACCAGACTAACTGCTACCTCCCAGAGGGCCTTCTCTGCAATTGCTCCCAAATTATGGAACGGCCTGCCAGACGAGATCCGTCAAACTGCCAGCTTAGACAGCTGTAAAAAAGCTGTCGACGGATCTCTTCTGGCAGGCCTTTCCTGATTAAAGTGCCCCACATCATGAATTAGCCCACTGCTCTGTCCTTGTTATATTTTTATTGTGTTTTTAATAGATATTTTAATTGTACATGTTTAATCCTGTTTTAAGGGGGGAATTTGGGACATAATTTTGTAAATGTGGATTTTAATATGTTGTGAGCCGCTTTGATTGTCTTGTAACAGAAAAGCGGGATATAAATAAAAGTTTTATTTATTATTATTCATTATTACATGATAGTGATTTGATAACTGACCTAATCTTATGAAGTGTTGTTCTTCTCTGTTCTTCATTATTACTTTCCTTCCTTTTGACTCTTAACTTTATAGTCTATTATTTTAAATCTTGAGTTACAGTGCGCCTGTGTCATGCGCAGACGCACTATATGCGGCTTTCAGCATATAGTGAAAGCCATGTGGAAACGTGTGGGGTGCAAGGGGTGGCGCATCCCATTTAGATTAATGAGGTACATACCCATAGCACACGAGTGCTGCTGTGCCACCATCACATGCACGAGCCCCATTACTCTCAATGGGGCTTGAGCATACGCGCTTTTTCCCCCGGGGGTGAGGGGGTCCAGAAAGTCTCTCCTGTGTATAAAAAGGTGCAAAAAAACCTGAAAACAGTAATTTTTAAATTTTACCACAGATAATTTTATGTTCATCTGCAAGTTAAATGTTGCAGACTTTCCAAATGGAAAAGAAGAAAAGAAAGAAAAAAAAGTATAATATTCAAAAGATAAATTCATAGAAGCTGAATACAACTTATCTTGAATTTACAGTTAATTTAAATATGTCTTCCCCATATCGTAACAAAACACAATATTAGCAGTCTCTACCAGTTCTCCTTCCAATAAATTATCACCGAACCCCATGTTTTTTCTGCTTCAGTTACTGGCTTATTATTTAATCTATAAGTGAGTTTATCTGATTCCATCATTTCCATCAGTTTTATCAACCACTCTTCATTTGAGGGTATAGTTTCCCTTTTACAGTGTTTAGCTAGAAGAATATGAGCAGCTGTCACCATATAAAGTATTAACTTCCAGTGTTTGCTTCAACCTTCTTTCTCTAAAGTTAAAGTCATATTAAGTAGAAATAATTCAGGTCGCATAGGAATGCATTTGTCTATAATTAGTAACATCATTGAGTGTACTTTTTTCCAGTATTTTTTTTATTATAGGGCAACTCCACCATGAATGAAAAAAGGATCCTTGAGTTTCTTTACATTTCCAGCATCTTCTATCAACATCAGTATACATTTTATTTAATTTAGCTGGCTTGAGGTACCATTTATGAAGCATCTTAATATTTTTAATTATTAATTTGCCGATTAATATTACTTTAAAAATAATTAATGAATGGAATAAGGAGCTGCGAAGATTTATTTGGAAGGGAGGTAAGGCAAGATTTAAATGGTTGAACTTGAAGGAAAGTAAATAAAAAGGAGGATGCGTGTTACCAGACTTAAATGTGTACAGATGGGCATGTAACATGTTACGGATACAAGACTGGATTAAATTAGACAACAGAAAAATGATAAATGTGGAAGGTGCAGAACTACGATTTGGTTGGCATGCATATGTGTGCCAACATTTACACCTTTGAAAATGACTGTCAATAAAGACTTCTTTAATAACCCAATAAGGAGAGCCTTAATGGAAACGTGGAAAATTATAAAAACAAAATTCTATTTTAAAATACCATTATGGATCTCATCTCAAGAAGCTTTTTTTGGTAGATGGGACTCAGGGGGGAAATGGCTGAGATATAAAGATATCGTTACAA
>NC_056527.1:70999060-71002032 GCF_019175285.1 Sceloporus undulatus | reverse complement strand
AAGGAGCTGAACTTCTCTGCCTGAGAATTCTAAATACCCCTCCTTAAAACTGCCAATCCCAGCATGCAACAGGAGGCAGCTAGAGGAGTCACACTGGAATAGTACCTCTTTAAAGCATAGTGTGATAAACATCCATGTGACCCTTTTAATTGCTGCCTGTGCAAGATTTTTTGCCTCCCACTGTTGGGTCCTTGCACTCTTTGCCTTGTTCAAAGAGGTACTTCAGATTAGGTACTTCAGATCAGACTCTTTTCCTTGTTCCCTCTATGACAGTATGACTATTTTTTCCACTCCTTTTGCCTTCCAGAATTTTGTGTCCCTCCCTTATATAACTCAGTTTAAAGCCCTCCTGATCAAATTCTTGAGACTGTGGACATAAGCTTTTCTGCCAACTGGTGTGAGATGCAACCAATCCCAAAACAAGCAAATGCTTCATTTATATCCTGCTTCATACTGAACTAACAGTGGCTAAGCGGTTTACAACTGTAAGCTAATTGCCCCCAACAAACTGGGTACTCATTTTTTAAATAAATATTTTTATTGATTATTTACATAATAATACACATACAATATCATACATATTGTATTACAATAAATTTCTTTCTTCATTTTCTTCATTTTTAATTTCTTCTTTCTTGTCTTGCACTTCCTGCTTCAAATGTCCTTTTTGCGTTACTTGTTTTCTTTTATCTTCTTGCTTCTCCTTCATAGAAAATACATTCACACGCACACACACATGCACACAACACACGCACACACATACATATATAATGTCTCTATTCTTACTATACCTAGAATATAATTCTTGATCTCTCCAACTATAGTCTCTACCAATCACAATAAATCATATCTTGATATTATATACAGAAAATTTATCTGATAGTATGAACAAGATCAATTCTTCTTTTTTTTCAAATGTCATCCATAGTTCTTAAATCAAACCCTCAAATATGTCCTTTTATAGCCCATCTAAAAAAATATTGTTCCCTTTTCCTCTTTATGATAGAATTTAATCTACCTGTATTCTCCTTATTCTATTTTCTCTTCCCATAACTTTGAAATTCTTGTAAATTATTTGTTCCTCCTGGTTGGTAATATTTCTTTTAATCTTAATCTTTAACCCTTCTTTTCTTAAGATCTTTCCAGGACTTTATTGTAATAAGCTCTTATCAATACCCCATTTTTTCTCCCAATATAATACAATCGGTAACCATTCCTTTTCGACTTTGTCTAATCTATTGGCATCTATCATGTGTGACAGTCTATGCATTGTCAGAAATCCCCTTTATTCATTTATTCATTCAGGGTTCTGTCATGATGAGTTAAAGAGTTTAGATTAAGTCATTTAAGTTAGTAATTAGTTACATGCACATTGATGATATGTACATACAACCTTTACCTTGCTGTATGATGTGTTGGAATGTTTGAATGTGGCATCTTAGGAGTGGCAGACTGTCAAAAGCTGCTGATCCTATCTAGCAGTGAACACACACACACACACACACACACACACACACACACACATTCATTCTCATATACAAATATAAATCCTAGGGTGTGTTAGCAATATATGTATGTATTAAATAAAGGTATGTATCTCTAGGACTCAATTGGAAAGGCATTATGGGAAATGGCCATCTGTGGCCATGATCTGTAATCGGATGGGTCACGTAAGCAGAACACTGGCTAGCAGGGCAAAGAATCCTTCACACCTTTAGACAGATTTTTGACTGGGAGAGGTTCCACAGATACAAGCCATCAATTAAGGCATCAATAGCTTTCCCAGGGCAGAGGATGTCGGGAGACCAAATGATGCCTACATTTGGGTTGCTTTGGCGGGTTACACACCACCATTTAGTACGTATTCTATACGTACTAGGGTTAGGAAGGGGCGGTGCTTCCGCACCCCCCTAACCCTAGTACATATAGAATACGTACAAGATGGTGGCGCCCTGTTCATACGGGTGCCGCCATCTTTACATTTCGGATGCATAGCATCCAGATGTGTCGCGGTGCCTATGATGTCGCGAATGTGCCAGCGGCGCCTCGCGACGTCACAGAGGCGCCGCAAGAAGGAGCTCCATTTTGGAGCTCCTTTTTTGCTCCGTGCAGGAGCCGCGCAGTGTGACTGCTACGGCTCCCACACGGAGCAATCAGCGGCGGTCTGTAACCCGCCCCAGATGTAGGGATTCAACCTCCACTGAGGGGGGTGAACTGGAGAAACCATCTGAGAGGGAAAGGAAAAAAAAAGGTGGGGGTCAGTGGTCAGTTTAAATTAAGGCTTCCCCTTTGTGTGCCTCAGATTCTGCAAAGACGTGGTTCCGGGTGCTTCTACCTTATTCTTTACAATAAACTTTTTGTTTTACATTAAGTTGTTGTGGATTTTTGGTCAGAGCAATCCCAAGTCTCACATCCATTTCTCTAATCTTGCTAAATTTTAAAAACCAATCATCTATATGTAATTCTTTCTCCAATTTCCAGTTCTTGGCGATCATTAACCTTGCAGATGTAATAAGGTAAAGGATAATTAGCCATTGTTTTATCTCATCTTGTGGCTTCAAGATTGAGGTCATATTTAATAAATATAATTCAGGTCTTTTTTTGTATTTTATATTAAGCATTTCCTGTATTGTCTTATGTATCTTATCCCAAAAAAACTTAACCCCACACTTCCACCACATATGTATCATTGAACCCTTATCTTTATGACACCTCCAACAGGTATCATTTTTTTAGTTTAAGCATTTTTTTTAGTCTTGTTGGGGTGTAATACCGTCTATTACTTACTTTGAAAAAGTTCTCTTTCAGTTCTTGGCATTTAGTAAATGCCTTTGTCCTATTCCATGCTTTTCCCCATGCTTCTAGCGGAATTTCATGTCCTAAATCTTTTGCCCAATCTGTCATGTACACTGGTGCCTCGGGTTACGAAATTAATTCGTTCCGCCATTCCTTTCGTAACCCGAAAATTTCGT
>NC_056527.1:70980991-70999035 GCF_019175285.1 Sceloporus undulatus | reverse complement strand
TCTGCCCATGTCATTAGCCTCTATCCTCCAGTTTTTGTACCTTTGACACGAATATGGACTCGATTACTCTTTCGTAACAGCCTGAGGCGAGGTCTTTAAAAAATCTCTCAGTTCTGCCTCATATCTTTCTTATATGCTGCCCTCACCTATCTTGTGATCTATCGTGCCAAAGTTTTGTTCATATCTGGCCCGGCAGTTCTTTATTTCTCCACTACAGAGGCTTGTTCTGTGAGTATCTCCTTTGGGGGTCATAGTAAGTGCAGTAGCTCTGTGCGGAGCAGCTGCTCCTTTTCTCGCAGCTGTTTGCCATTGGTGAAGCTAGATTCTCTCAGCTTATTCAAGATCAAATGTCAAATAGTCTCACAAGGTTATCACGTTAAGTTTTTTGTAGATATTTTAACAGAGACAATAGACGTTTTCCCCCCCCCCAAGGATTATCTCGCATGTATAAACAACAGGTTTGTAGTAGATGTTGATGTTCCAGATCAATTCATCGTACAACAATTCAAACTGTAATATTCAGATTTCTTACAAGAATATAACAGTTCTTTGGCTTTGGCTGTGAGTCGCAACAAGCCCCAATAGATACCGAGGCGAGGAGCCACACAGCAGTTGCTATTAGCTGCCAAACGATACAAGGAGGAGCTACACAGCTGCAATCAGCTTCAGAGACCACAAGAGTCTATTCAGCTCCATATACAGTGAAAACAGGAGGAAGGGCCACAAAAAAAAAAAAAAAAAAAAAAAAAAAAAAACAAAAGTTCTATTTAACTAGCAAACAGTACAGGCAGGGGGGGGGAGGCCACACAGAGTTCTTAGCTCCAAAAAATCAAGTACATGGAGGAGGCCAACACAGATGTTCTTATAGCTCCAAAACAGTACAGGGAGAGGCTGACACAGTCAATTCAGCTTCAGAGCCACACAACAGAGTGCTTTTAAGCTCCAAACAGTAAGGAGGAGGCCACACAGAGTTCGTTTAGCTCAAAAACAGTAACGAGCGAGGAGGACTACACGTGCTCAATTCAGCTTCAGAGCACACAGCAGAGTCTTTAGCTCCAAACAGTACAGAGAGGTATGGCCACACAGCTCCCCAATTCCGCTTCCGAGAGCCACACAAAGTTCTTTGATGCTCAAACCAGTACAGGAGGGGCCACATAGAGTTCTTTAGCTCCAAAACTGTATAGGAGGAGGCCACACAAGTTCTTTAGCCCAAACAGTAAGAGGAGGCCACACAGCGTTCTTAGCTCCAAACCGTACAGGAGGAGGCCACCCAGAGTGCTTTAGCTCCAAACAGTACAGGCGGAGGCCACACAGAGTTCTTTAACTCCAAAACAGTACAGGAGGAGGCCACCAGAGTTCTTTAGCTCCAAAACAGTACCGGAGGAGGCCACACAGAGTTCTTTAGCTACAAACAGTACAGGAGGAGGCACACACAAGTTCTTTAGCTCCAAACATAAGGAGGCAGGCCTACACAGTTCAATTCGCTTCAGAGCCACACAATCTTAGCTCCAAACAGTACAGGAGGAGGCCACCAGAGTTCTTTAGCTCCAAACAGTACAGGAGGAGGCTTACACGGCTCAATTCAGCTTCAGGAGCACACAGAGTTCTTTAGCTCCCAAACAGTACAGACAGAGGCCACACAGAGTTCTTGTAGCTCCAAACAGTACGGCGGAGGCCCACGAGTTCTTTAGCTCCAAACAGTACAGAGGAGGCCACACAGCTCAATAAGCTTCAGAGCCACACAGAGTTCTTTAGCTCCAACAGTACAGGAGGAGGCCAACAGAGTTCTTAGCTCCAAACAGTACAGGAGGAGCCCCCACAGCTCAATTCAGCTTCACGAGCCACAAAGAGAGTTCTTTACGTAGCTCCAAAAGTCACAGTACAGGAGGAGGCCACATAGAGTTCTTTAGCTCCAAACAGTATCAGGAGGGGCCACACAGAGTTCTTTAGCTCAAACTGTACAGGAGGAGGCCCAAACAGAGCTTTAGCTCCAACATTACAGGAGGAGGCCACACAGAGTTTTTAGGCTCCAACAGTCAGGAGGAGGCCACACAGAGTCTTTAGTCGCAAACGCTACAGGGCGGAGGCCAACAGCCTCAATTCCGCTCTGAGCCACACAGAGTCTTTAGCTCCAAAACAGAACAGGACACACACAGCTCAATTCAGCTTCAGAGCCCCACAGGTTCTTTAGCTCCAAACAGGCAGAGAGAAAGCCATACACAAACAGTTCAACATCTGCCATTAGGTTAAGGGTTTCTGCGACACAAGTGGAAACCAAACATAAATGCGGAGCTCATGCATGCAAAAAAAAGCAACAACGGGTTCTTTGACTCCTTACAATACAGGAGGAAAGCATACACATCTGTTGCTTTATAATTCTGTAGCTCTTCTCACAGCTTTCCAATATATACAGGGAAATGGTTATTGTCCCCCAAACCACTAAAGGCCAATCCAAGCCTCTTCAATGTCAGCGTATTTATGAGAAATAAAAATTTAAGTACTTGCTTGTGCTTTATAGTATAGGGAAATTGGTTATCAGTAGTGCCCTCTTTTCTTCGTCCCAGAGCTTGGAGGACCGAACTCTTAGTATCCTAGCAGATTTGTTTGGCTTACCGCCGTGTTTATAATAAAAGACTGGCGCTGGGCGTTTTTTGCCGAAAGAGGCTGCTCCACGCTGGTTGGTTAAAGAGAGCTCCGGCTGCTGGCTGCTGCCTTGCTCTCCTCGGCTCCTAGGCAGCTCTTCTCCCGCCTTCTCTCCCCTTCCTTGGGGACGTGCTTTACGGGAGCCTCTATGGGTCTCCCACCGAAACCCCTATCTCTTGGGGAAAGAAGCTGCTTTGGGGTCTTTGCGCTGGTAAAAAAGACCCCGGTTTAATGCAGCACCAACGCGTTTTGCGGAGTGTCCCGGAGCACCGGAGTGACGCTCCTCTTCTCGCCTCGCGCCAAGGGAAGCAATACACAAAACACTCCTGACAGATGCCCTACTTAAAAAGCTCTAAAGAATGACATCCCACACTTCTCCAAGGCAGCATAGGGGTTGTACAGATGAGGACAAAGGGGTGGACAGAGGTCTCCCTTTTTCTCCCGATTTGTGGCCACGGCCAATCAAAAACAGTGCAGCAACGATGCACCCAGAAAAAAAAGGAGCTGCAAAATGTGCCATTTTCTCTGCCCCTGCCAAGGACCTCATAAGCTCCCTGGAGCATAGGCTGTAAAATCCTTCGTGTGCTGTGACATTTGGACACAGCACATGAGGCATTTCATCGTCTCGCATGCCGTGTTAAATGGCGGCCACACCAAGTGGTTACTGTTGGTGCGCAGCAGGGGCTCTGAAGCATGGGACTGTTAGGAAGGATCAAATTAGGGGAAATTTTATTAGCTCAAATATTGTGTTCTAACCATGCACACATGGGATCGTGTCCCTATGTGTATACCAAAAGTTACCTAGTCCACCCCCAATAGAATGAGACTTGGATACCAATGAGGTGCAATTAAACTATGAAAATTATTAAAGTCACACAACAAAGGGATCACACACGCACACACACATTCAGTGCTATGAGCGGAAGGGTGAGTGTGGGAAGCGAAGAGGAAGAGGCACCGCTGGGATATTACCTTGACATCTTCTCCAGGAAGCCGGATGATGCTTGGAGGATAAGGATCACAGCTGTGGGAATGGGAAAGAAGGAGCGGCCGCCCGTGGCTTAGGAGCTGAGTTCCGGCAGACAAAAGCTAATTTAGCGGCCGGTGACAATGAGCTGGCTTGCTCAGTGATTTCAGCACGAGCAAGCAAGGTGCTCAGAATCTCAGGCTCAAACAATTATTGCTCAAGCCCGAAGAAGGGAGAAACTCTGGGTATATATAGGGCTAAACAAATCCCCAGGCTATGGACTTGCTAACAAAGGTGTTGATTGCTTGGCATTGATAAGCCAAAAGCTACACAATAGTTGCACAATACATGAGGTCTGACACCTTAGGAGGCAGCTACCTTGATGGCCAAGCCGTTAAGTTAATCACTGGCTCCAAGAAGGAAGCACGCTTTATCTTTCCTTGTGCTGGTCTCTGCGGATTGGTTTTGCAACTCCCAAACTTCCTCTGGAAGATTTTAATCTATCTTTTTCTGGACCATGGGCAGGGCAGCTGTCTATGTGGTCTCCTCGCCTTTAGGTTAATGGCGGATCACTGTGGGGTCAGTCAGGGTCATAGCTTCACACCACATGGCACCCAAATTTTATATAAATCCATACTCCGTAACAGGGCTCTGCTCTCCTGAGCCTACTTTCGGCCCCAGGCCGCGCATAACACCAGTCTGTACCGGGCCATTGTCACTGTGAGCTCCTACTGGCAGGAATACTTCCTAATGTAGAATCTATTTTCTGTAATTTAAATCTATTGCTCTATGTCCTAGTCTTTGGAACAGCTTGCTCCATCTTCCATATGACATCCCATTAAAATATTTAATCATGGCTATCATGTCACCTCTTAACTTTATCTTCTCCAGCCTAAACATACCCAATTTTCAAGCCACTCCTCATAGGGCAGGTTTTTAGACCTTTGTCCATTTTAGCTGTCCTCCTTGGATATGCACCGTTGTCAACATCCTTTTGAATGTGTTTCCCCAGAACTTCAGTCAGAAGGTCCTAGAGCGTAGATAGCATGGTGGGAACATCCACCCCCTCTCATCTACCATTTATGCCAGAGCCTGCAAGCGACCCTCTCATCAGTATCTTTTTGTCAGCCACTGGAACAAGTTCCCTTTCACAGTGCTTGAGTAGCTGCCCTCAAAACCTTCTATTTTTTTCCTCTCGTTACCTTCTTTTTGTTTCTTTTACATTTTCTCAACCTACCATACCAACCACACACACACACACAAATCTTTACTTTACCTCAGCTCAGTTTTCTTGACTTCTCCCCTCCCCCTGCTTTCTTCTCCATTCACTTGATGTGATTCTTTATTCTGTGGCCTCTACTGCCTTGTTTAAATTCCATCCTTGTGACAGAAAGTTTTTCTCTCTGACACACATGCTACAAGCCTTTTTTTGTCTGGAGATGAAACGCATTGTGATAAGTGCCACACCTGCTGAGGTTTTACTTCACAGCCCAGAAGACTTTGTCTCCACTGTTTGGAACATCCTTGCATGTTTTCAATTTGGCTTCCCAAAACAAATCTCTATTTTACTCTTTGATGATAGTTGCAAAACCAAAAAAGCTGAAATCAGTCTGATGGCTACCTTGAACTCAACTACCATACAATGACTATCTCAGTCGCGACATTGACTATTATGACAATCTAACCTTTTCAGTGGATGCTCCCAAACCCTCCTCGGAAGCCAGGATGGTCCCTCCTGCTGCTCTTCCGACAGCAGGTAAAGATTGTCTATGCCGCCAGGCTTTCGCATGACACGGGATGCTGTTTTGTTTAAATTTTTTGTTTTAAAGAATTTTTAAATTTTAATAATGTCATGTTTTAATTGTTTGTATTGTTAATTAATTTTAAACTTATTTTGCATTATTATAGGTTTTAACTAGAATATTTGATTTGTAAGCCACTTTCAGTACTGTACTGGGAGGAAGGCAGGGTATAAAAAAACATAAACATATACATAAATATAAAAATAATAATTAATAATAAATAATAATAATACTAATAAATTCAAGCACACCAAGCCTTCCATCTTGTTGCCATTACACCAGTGGCAATTTCTTTGTCAACTCAAGGAGACAAGTCCGAAAGCAGCCCCACTTTAAATTTAGGCAGAAGAGATCAGCTTCTCCTAATGGCCAAATTGTGTTGAAAGAAAAAGATGGTGCACCAGTGCAAAACTTAAGAAAAATATAAAGTCTACTAATATGACTCTTTATCTCAGCACCCCAAGATCCTGTACCTCAATGGTATCAACTGTTTCCCTGTAGAAATGCTTTGCTGCTTCCCTCTGTTCCATCGGTATTGACTATTGTTCTGTCAGTATTGACTTTAGGTACTGCTGCCTCCACCACCTATATACCGACATTCTCCATCTACTTCTGAGTCACGTTGGTACCATTCTCCATATAGACATCACCCAGGTACCATCACCTGGAGAGAGGTCTCTTCTTTTGAACACGAGTGTTGAGGATTCCCTTTGACTCCTCAAGACCCACTAAGAATATAGAGATTCACCTTGTACTTTAGTATCTACATCACTCAATGAGAGTCATTGGAGGGAACATCCTGGCTTCTACAAATCTATTCTCTCCCATACCCTCAGGACAAACACACACTCACCCAAGTTTGAAAAAATACCCGTCAAAGATGGCCTCCCAGACACAGCTTCCTGTGCAGGGACTGAACTTAAAAGCCTCTGGCAGCAGTTATCAAAAGCTAAGCTGTAATACATGGAATCAAACAACTTACAGCTATGCTATGATACAATTTAATTAATTTGTCTGGTATAATCACACAGATTTTAATTCATACAAAAAGTTAAAACAGCTACTAACATAGAAATATTGGAAGTTTACAAATTAATTTCTGTAAAATTCAGTCACTAATTTTATTTAAACTTCCTGTTTGTTTCCCATTGTGGGTGAATGGGAAATAGCTTATCACATGTTAACCTAGAACTGATAATTCAGAATGGGACTCATGTATATTGAAGTTTAGTTCAAGCCTTAAAGAAAATTTAAAATGTCTATCAGTGGTACTTTTCCCCTTAGGGCCTCGGGATACCTTGTGGCACTAGAGCTGGCAGAGAAAGAGAAACATCTCACAAAACTACAGATCCCAGAATTCTATAGCATTGGTGTCAAGTGTTGGATATCTGCTCAAATTTTGGGGAATATTAATTAGCTCAACAAACACCAATATGGGGCTCCTTACAAGTACCCCTCTCGGATCGAATCCCAGCCTATTTACGAAGGGCCAGAACTTCCAGGGACTGACGCAAAGGCAAAGTCTTTGAATTTTAATCAGTTTATTGATGCACAAGGGGGACACACTCACACACATACATTCACTCATGCAATCACTCAAGGCTAATAGAAGAAAGGGGGAAAAATGGAAAGAGAACACAAGGCGCCTAATGGAAATACTTGCCTGCAATGGTTTCCCTCGAATCAAGGTCGTGCAGCAAACCTGAAGAGAAATGGGGAAAGGGGGTGTGGAACCAGGAGAGACAGACTGACAGGTGCCTGCCTGCCACCAAAATGGAACTTCGAACAAGGAAAACTGGACTTTTTATAGGTTCCTAGTCACGTAGCCAGTGGAGGCTCTTGTCCTACATCAAAGTAAACCAAATTTACATCACTTGATCCATAGGGCTCCCCAGCCATGGGAAAACTATTGTTGCGGAATGGCTTGTGTCTGTGTAAACATCTCCCAGTCATAATCTGTCTCCTAGGTGTGAAGGATCTTTCCTGTTGCAACTCCTAAGTAAGGCTGCTGCCTACGTGGTCTCTCCGCTTTCAGGTCATGGCAGCCAAGGGACAGCTCCCATAATGCCTTTCATTAGGGTCATTAGGAGAATACTTCACTTGCTTGGAGGCCTCTATGATCAGTGATGCCAGGGAAAAGGGGCCACCTGATTACCTCCACAGATGCATTTTGGGATAGGGATTTTGGGGGTATTTTATAAAATTCCGATGACTGAAACAGTTCCCCCCCCTCGGAAGTTTTTCAGTCTCATGAATTCTGCAGGTGAAACAGCTAAATTATGGAAGGCAAGAGAAGCACTTTTGTTCAAGAATTGTCTGGAGAACACATTGCATGGGTTGAATGATTATTTTAATATACAGAGGAGATATTTGCAGCCCCGAGCAGTGGGGTATTTTATTAAAATACTAGAAATTTATTTAATAATCATAATAATATATAATACTAAAAAATAATAATTTTATTTATATTTTCCCGCCTTCCAGATGGATCAAGGTGGGATTACAAACCAGTAAAACACCTACAAAACGCATCAATAAATATATAACATAATATTCCATTAAAAATTAACTCATTGTTATATGTCAGATTGTCTTGCTTCCCACCCAGTATTTTCCCTATATACCTTCTTAGGAAAAGTAGTGAAAAGTACTTGTAAGCTTTTATTTTATTATCTTTATCATTATTATGGGTTCTGCAGTTCATTTCACTATTTAACTGTGTTGTTAATAATTATGGGAAGAGACTTTTTATTGGTGCGGTATAAATATATTACCATATTTACTTTAATGTTCTGCTTTAAAAAGTTACTGATTCCTGTTTGTACATTAAACAGATTTAAAATGAATTATTTCATGATAATACAAGTGAAAAGGGTCTGTTTAAAGCTTAATCTGCTTTGTTGTTTTCTGTTTGTAAGGCCTGTTCACAAAAAAATAACTGTTAACTTCAGTAAACTGATAAGCAGTGGTTATGGAGATGACTGGTTTCAGCAGCGTGATGAGTGGGAGAAAAAGACATCTCAACCTTATGGTAAAGTACTGCAATGCCTTATTTAAAAAAAAAATTATAGTTATTGGAAAGAATCAGCAAAGTAGACCTATGCAAATCTCTGTTAAAACCATTAAACTGGTTTTTGTTTGTTTGTTTGTTTGTTGTTTTTAGTTAGAGCAGGGAACAGACCAGCTTAAAGACGCTGCTTGAGCGCTGGGAGCACAGCATGCAGGAAGATAGGAATGGAGGACAAACCTGTGTAACAGGGGCAAATTCATATTTAAAGCCTATGTTTTAGAAAGAATATCAATTTTTTTCATCTCTTCTGTTGCAATTCAGAGAAATCCCAGCCAGAATCAACACAAAACGACAATGGTAAAAGTGATACTTCATAGAATTGCCACACATTCTGTTGCTATTTCAAAACAGCACAGCATGCAGTACCTTTAAGAAGCCAGCTTCAGTTATTAAAATTTGATGTTACATTAGTGACTCTATACTGATATTTAAAGAATGGGCCACATTCCTCCCTTTTTGTCACGTAGTTTGCAACTGACATGAATATGGCCCAAACAGCTTTTGAAGTTTACATGCTTTCCTCCTGCTGTTACATGACTTAGTCAGTTTCTTCAGGTTTTCTCTCTTTCTAATGCATTTATCACCAACTCCTGGCAAGATTCCCAACCTAGTTTTTGAAGCTATTTCCAGTGGTTCAGGTGTTCTTAAAGCCACGGATCCAGTTAATCATTCTATATTACATCACTAAACTTTGGAGAGAGTAATGGAGGAAAAACTTAAGAGTAAGTTGAGTAAGCTTTGCAATGCTAATCTGTTTTATTATTTTTTTTTTTGTTTTCAAGTGTTGTATGGGTAAGTAAAGCATTCTAGTAATATTATATGAATTTAAAATTTATATTGGCACTGAAATTATTATTCTGAATGCTGGGTTGTATTGATAGTTTCCAACATCCTTCTTATTTTATTTTGATTTACCCCACATATATAATTACTTTCTGCTTGAATAAAATTTTCAAAAATGGAAAATTGTCCCTTCATTTAAATATTTTATTTCCACTTTGTACAAAAAAGACAAATTTAACCCCAAAAAATGAGTCTTAAGAGTCTGGAAGCTGCACCAAAGCTGCACTCCAGTCCTTAGGACTGGAGCGTGGCTTTGGTGCGATTTTGGACTCTTAGAATGCATGCATCATTGAAATACCACCTCCAAAGTGCTCGAAGCAGCTTTATTTTGGCCTGTCTGTAACAGGCCATGATTAATCTTGCCACTGTAACCAATAACAATTTTTTTCTTCTCTCTGTGTTATTTTCTATTTCAAGAGCCATAATTGAGGTCTAAGTCGTATATTTGTATTTAGATTTCTTCTGAATCTTGCCATCATTTTAATAATTACAAGCCTGCTTTCTGCAGGGCCACCAACGATGGTAGAGGAATCCCCCTGGTGTTTTTTTTCTCCCACTCCATGATTTATATTTACATTCTCATATATTCTTGCCAATTATCAGGGAATGTAGAAGGGAAAAACGGGTAGATATAGCATTTTGATTTCAGTACGGCAGGGGTAGGCAACCTTTTGAGCCGGGGGCCGGTTGCTGTCCCTCAGGCGACTGGCGGGCCGAAGCTGAGGGGTGGAGGTTGACCCTCTGGGGCGGGGCCACGGCCAGGGTTGGAGCTTCCACCCCTGGGGCGGGCCACATGCCGGGGCTGGAGCTTCGACCCTCCAGGGCGGGGCTGTGTGCTGGGGTGGAGCTTCCACCCTCCAAGGGCGGGGCCGCATGCGGGGGCGGAGCTTCCACCTTCGGGGGCCAGGCCTCCCCATTTTTGCTGGCCCCTGAGGGGCCCTAGGCCCGTCAGAGGCCAGAAAAAAAGCTGGGGGTGGCTGCCAGGCTGGAGGACCCCCAGGAGGCCCCAGGACGGCAGCGGGCCCCGCAGATGCCCCTGCCGCCTTGGGAAACCCTCCTGCAGGGCCCCGAGATGGCAGCTGGCCCCGCAGAGGCCCCTGCCGCCCTGGGAGCCCTCCTGCCGGGCCCCAGGGATGGCAGAGGGCCCTGCAGCGGCCCCCTGCCACCCTGGGAGCCCTCTGCAGGGCCCCAGGGATGGCAGAGGGCCTGCAGAGGCCCCCTGCCACCCTGGGAGCCCTAAGCAGGGCCCCAGGGTGGCAGCGGGCCCTGCAGAGCCCCCTGCCGCCCTGGGAGCCCTCCTGCAGGGGCCCAGGGATGGCAGAGGGCCCTGCAGAGGCCCCCTGCCGCCCTGGGAGCCCTAAGCAGGGCCCCAGGGATGGCAGAGGGCCCTGCAGAGGCCCCCTGCCGCCCTGGGAGCCCTAAGCAGGGCCCCAGTGGATGCAGCGGGCCCTGCAGAGGCCCCCTGCCGCCCTGGGAACTAAAGCAGGGCCCCAGGATGGCAGCGGGCCCCGCAGAGGCCCCCTGCCCCCTGGGAGCCCTCCTGCAGGGCCCCAGGGATGGCAGGGCCCTGCAGAGCCCCTGCCGCCTGGGAGCCTAAGCAGGGCCCCAGGGATGGCAGCGGGCCCTGCAGGGCCCCCTGCCGCCCTGGGAGCCCTAAAGCAGGGCCCAGGGATGGGCAGGGCCCTGCAGAGGCCCCCTGCCGCCCTGGGAGCCCTAAAGCAGGGCCCCAGGGATGCAGAGGGCCTGCAGAGGCCCCTGCCGCCCTGGGACCCTAAAGCAGGGCCCCAGGGATGGCAGCGGGCCCGCAGACCCCCTGGCCCCCCTGGGAGGCCCTCCTGCAGTGCCCCAGGGATGGCAGAGGGCCCTGCAAGCCCCTGCCGCCCTGAGCCCTCACCCCCGATCACCCCCACCCCCTCACCCTGGCCCTAGCAGGGCCCCAGGGATGGCCGCGGCCTCCGCAGCGGCCCCTGCCACCCTGGGAGCCCTCACTGCAGGCCCCAGGGATGGCAGAGGGCCCTGCAGGACCCCCTGCCGCCCTGGGAGCCCTAAAGCAGGGCCCCGGGATGGCAGCGGGCCCTGCCGGAGGCCCCC
The DNA here is from genome assembly GCF_019175285.1 of Sceloporus undulatus. Classification (NCBI taxonomy): domain Eukaryota; kingdom Metazoa; phylum Chordata; class Lepidosauria; order Squamata; family Phrynosomatidae; genus Sceloporus; species Sceloporus undulatus. The sequence goes on along the minus strand of NC_056527.1, from coordinate 70,987,619 downwards.
TGCCACCCTGGGAGCCCCAAGCAGGGCCCCAGGGATGGCAGCGGGCCCCGCAGAGGCCCCCTGCCGCCCTGGGAGCCCTCCTGCCGGGCCCCAGGGATGGCAGAGGGCCCTGCAGAGGCCCCCTGCCGCCCTGGGAGCCCGCCTGGAGGGTCCCAGAGACGGCAGCGGGGCTCCCAGAGGCCCCCTGCCGCCCTGTGGCGCCTCCTGGAAGGTCCCAGAGGCGCAGCGGGCCTCCCAGAGGCCCCCTGCCGCCCTGGGAGCCCTCCTGGAGGGTGCCAGAGATGTAGCGGGCCTCCTAGAGGCCCGCCGCCATTGCCGCGGCTGCCGCGGCGGCCACTCTGGGCACGCCATTTGGGCGAAAAAATGGCGGCGCCCATAGCCCCAGAGGCCGTATGAGCGCCGCCATTTTTTTGCCAAAATGGCGGCGAAGTCTGCGCGACCTCAGGGAAGGTCGCAAAAGACTTCGCCGCCATTTTGCCGCCAAAATGGCGGCGCCCAGAGCGGCGAAAAGCCGTGACGGGCGGGCGGCGGCGGCAGGGGCAGCCGGGGGCCGGCGGCCAGGCCTTCGCGGGCCGCATCCTGCCCGCGGGCCGGAGGTTGCCGACCCCTGCAGTAAGGCCTTTTACAAGGTCCCCCATGACATTCTTGCAAACAAGCCAATAAAATGTGGGTTAGACAATTCAACTGTTTAAATGTATTTGTAATTGGTTGACTGGCCAAACCCAAAGGGTGCTCAGCAATGGCTCCTCTTCATCCTGGAGAGAAGTGACTAGTGGCATGCCACAGAGCTCTGTCCCAGGCCCAGTGCTATTCAATATCTTTGTCAATTACTTGAATGAAGGAATAGTAGACATGCTTATCAAATTTACAAATGACACCACATTAGGAGGGGTAGCTAATATCCTAGAGGACAGGATAAAATGCAAAATGACCTTAATAGATTAGAAAGCTGGGCCAAAGCTAACAAAATGAATTCCAACACAGAGAAATGTGTACTGCATTTAGGCCAAAAAAATTGAAATGCATAGATATAAGATGGGAGACACCTAGCTGAACGAGACTATGTGTAGAATCCTACTAGACCACAAGTTGAACATGAGTTAACAGTGTGATGCGGCCAATGCAATTCTAGGCCGCATCAATAGAAGTAAAGTGTCTAGATCAAAGGAAGTAATAATGCTACTCTATTCTGCCTTGGTCAGGCCTCAGCTAGAATACTGTGTCCAGTTCTGAGCACCACAATTCAAAAAGGATAATGAAAAGCTGGAGCATGTCCAGAGGAGGGTGACCAAGGTGAATGGTCTGGAAAGCATGCCCTACGAGGAGAGACTTAGGAAGCTGTGTATGTTTAGCCTGGAGAAGAGATGATTAAGAGGTTATATAATAGCCTTGTTAAAATATTTGAAGGGATGTCAAATTGAGAGTGGAGCAAGCTTGTTTTCTGCTGCTCTAGAGAATAGGACCTGGATCAATGGATGCAAGTTCCAGGAAAAGAGATTCCACCTCAACATTAGGAGGCACTTCCTGACAGTGAGAGCTGGTCAACAGTTGAACACACTCTCTCGATGAGTGGTGGAGTCTCCTTCCTTGGAGGAATTTAAGCAGAGGCTGCATGGCAAGGTGTTGGGCTGGATGGTCCTTGTGGTCTCTTCCAACTCTATGATTCTATTCTATGTACCATCAGGATGAATGACTAAGAAACATTCAACTGAGTTAACTTTTAAACGGAACATGTATAAGAAATGAGCAAATGGGGAAATCACCAAAGGAGAATTCAAACAAATAGCAAGCACATGTAGGGGTAAAGTCAGAAAAGCTAAAGCGCAGAATGAACTCAGGTGTGCTAGAGAGGTTAAGAACAATAAAAAGGGCTTTTTTAGATATGTCCGCAGCAAAAGGAAGAAGAAGGAAATGATAGGGCCACTCCATGGAGAAGATGACAAAATGCTAACGGGACAGAGAAAAGGCAGAATTACTCAACACCTTCTTTGCCTCAGTGTTCTCAGAAAAGGCAAAGGGTGCTCAACCTGAGGAAAATGAAGCAGAGGACAGAATAGGGGAAATTCAGCAGAGAATAAGGAAAGAGATAGTACAGGAATATCTGGTTAATCTAAATGAATACAGTGGGCCCTTGGGTTCCAAGATCCTTCGTGTATAACAAAATCTGTGGTTGCTCAGATCCCATTAAATATAATGACATAGCAAAATGGTGTCCCTTATAAAAAATGGAAAATCAAGGTTTTATATTTGAAAATTATACTTTTTTGGAACACTTCGGTGCATTTTGTAAGCCGCCCTGATCGTTTGGAAGGGCGGGGTATAAATAAAAATTTTATTTATTTATTTATTTATTATTTTCAAACCGTGGATGATTGAATCTGTGTTTAAAAATTTGGTGTATAAGAAGAGCCAACTGTATAAATCTCCATGACCTGATTAACTACATCCAAGAATATTAAAAGATCTGGCAAGTATAATATTGGAGCTATTGGCAATGCTCTTTTAGAACTCCTCGAGAACAGGAGAAGTCCCAGCAGACTGGAGGAGGGCAAATTTTGTACACTTCTTCAAAAAAGGGGAAAAAAGAGGATCCCAACATTTAACATCCAGTTAGTCTGACATCTATACAGTGGTACCCTGGGATACGAATGCGCCGCCTTACGAAATTTCCGGGTTACGAAAAAAATCCATTTAAAAAAACTGTTCCGGGTTACGAAGGTTTTTTCGGGTTACGAAAAAAATTTTGGTGCTTTTCGGCGCTATTTCACACGAAATCGCGGCTTTTCCCCATTAGCGCCTATGGGTTTTTCGGCTTGCGAAGTATTTCGGGTTACGAAAGCGGCGGCGGAACGAATTAATTTCGTAACCCGGGGTACCTCTGTACCAGGAAAGATTCTTGAGCAGATCATTAAACAGAGAGTCTGTGAACATCTAGAAGGAAATTCCATAGTCACAAAAAGTCAACATGGGTTTCAGAGGAACAAGTCATGCCAGACTTGTTCTCTTTTTTTGATAAAATTACCAGCTTGTTAGATGAAGGAAATGCTGTGGATATAGTTTCTTCTTTGTGGTCTCTGCGAATCACACAAATGGGTTTATTCTGCGCCTGCGCAGCAATCCTCGGAAACTTCTAGAATCTCTAGGCAGAAAGCAATGTATCTTTCTGCAACTTTTTGGCAGTAATTCCGCCCACCCGTATATAAGGCCCCTGGTGGCCCGCTCCTCTTCAGTTCCTTCATTCCGCCGCGCTAAGCAGCTCGAGGAACTTCGCTAGCATTTGCTTGCTCTTCTCTTGGAATCTCTGGCATTTTGACCTTCTAAAGGACTTTCACTAACAATTCTTTCGGACTTTCCCTTGGACAGACGACTTTCTGATTTACGGCTTGACTTCGGACTGGTAACGGACTTCTCTTACCATGGCCTCTTTCAAGCAATGGCCCACTGCAAGGCCATGTCTGCCCAAGCCCTCAAGAACCGGGACTGGACACTCAAGGCCGCCCTCTACGAGAGGGTTCTCAGCCAGCCTGGCGGCTCTGGAGCTTCTGGGGAAGCGGATGCCCCCAAAGCCCCTAAAAAAAGAGGGGGAAAACTCTCCGACCGGGACAAGAAGCGGGCTCGCTCATCCTCGCCGCCCACTAAGAGCCGCCGTAAGGGGCCCCCAAGCACGGTCTCAGTGCCTCTGCCTGAGTCGAGGCCAGTACCGTCGACATCGCCTGTTCTTGAGCCGGTGAAGACCCCGACTCCTCCCGGACGGTGCCACTCGAGCCCAGAGTCTTTCTCACCAGTCACCTCTCTGTACCGGCAGACAGCCTACAGATTGTGCATGTGAACTCTGAATCGGAGGGAGAGCTTCAGGACTCCTACGCTCCATTCTCCCCTCAGAGGCCGAGGTCAAGATCTCCCTCACCCTCGCCAAGGAGACAGCCGCGCTCTGCCTCACGGGACCGGGCCACGCTAGGTACCGAAGCCAACGAGGCTCTGGCTGCACACCATGGTGCTCCTACAGACCATGATCGGGACCTCTTCCAGGCGTTCCCGGATCTCGTCCACGACCAGCGTACGGGACAGTACCTCATCCCGGTTGACCCGTCCCGCCTGCGTTGGGACCTCCATGCTCACACTCGAGCCCGTCTTCCGGATGATGACACCTCCCGCCGGGACGACCGGGACGACCTCGGGACATCCGACCCTCTCATCAGGCGGCGGAGCCCATCCCCCTCGAGGTCCGGCTCGGGCTCTCCTCGTTCCGTGTCCCCTGTTTTGGACAAGGACGCCCCGTTTGTGCCTCAAGGCCCTTCCGATGACGTTCGGGCCTTTGCAGACAGAATCATACGGATGGCTGATGCCCTCAAGCTGGAGGTCGCCCATCCTGAAGATGATGCTCTCGACCTGGTGGAAAGGAGGATCCACGGCTCTGCCCTGGCTCCACCAGCCCTAGCTTACCTCCCGTCCTTAGAGAAGATCGCCAAGTGTTCTTGGGACGCCCCAGCCACCATCCCGTCAACTTCGCGCAGGATCAAGAACCTGTACCGGGTCACTCCGTCCGCACCGTCCTGGCTGTCAAACCATCCCAAGCTGAATTCAGCTATCGTGGAAGGGGCCCAGTCTACCTTCGCCCCTAAAACCTCGTCCTCGCCCATTGACAAGGACAGTAAAAAGTTAGACGGCCTGGCTAAGAAATTTTATGCCTCGGCGGCCCTTGACCTCAAGATCGCAAACTATGCGGCTTGCATGGGGGCCTACATCCAGTTCCTGGTGGAGAAGATGGACCCCACCATTGCTGACTTGCCCGATGACCGGAGGCGTATGATGGCGGCTCTCAGGAACGAGATCCACCTGATGGCTGGACAGCAAATCATCTCTGCCAGACACTCTACGGACTGTGCGTCTAAGATCCTCTCTGGCTCCATAGCTCTCCGCCGCTATGCATGGCTCTGGTCCTCAGACTTCACTCCTCAGGCTAAGGCGGCTATTGAAGACATGCCCTTCGACAACTCGGGCCTCTTCAATAGAGACACGGATGAGAAGCTCAGCTTCAGGTACCGGATGAAGACCGCGGCTAGGAAGCACGGTATGTCCTCCGTACCATCTAAATCCCCTCGTCAGAGGTATCCTGGTCAGCGCCCCTGGCACCCAGGAGGCCAGTACCGTTTTCAGCCCCAGGACCGTCCTTATCACCAGGACAATAACCCTCAGGGCCGGTCCTCCAGGTCGCCTGCTCCCCCATCGGACAGGCGCCAATCTTCCCAACCCAGATACCAGCAAGGGTATATGAAGAAGGATGGCCGGGGCAAGAAGAGGTTCTGATGTGTTCCTGCGCACCTCGTCACCTCCAACAGGCTGAGCCCTTTCTTCAACAACTGGGCCGCCATCACTACGGACTTTTGGGCACTTAACATCGTCCGCAGGGGCTATGCCCTAGAGTTCTCTGAGCTCCCACCAACTGGTGCCTTCGTTTCAACCGTCCCCTCGGACACCCTTCTCGACGAAGTGCGCACTCTTCTAGACAAAGGCGCCATTGAACCCGTTTCTCCCTCTGAGTTCAAGCGGTGCTTTTTTTCCAGGTACTTCACTGTACCGAAGAAAGACTCTGGCCTTAGACCCATAATGGATCTTCGAGCCCTCAATGACTTTATTGTCTACAAAAAATTCAGGATGGTAACCCTTGCTTCTATCTTACCACTCCTACAGGAAGGCTACTGGTTCGTGACGCTAGACTTGAAAGATGCCTACTTTCACATAGCGATCCTGGAGGACCACCGCAGGTTCCTCGCCTTTGCTGTCGGACACCAGGCATACCAGTACAAGGTCCTTCCAGTTTAGGCTTGGAACGTCTTTTTTCCAAACCAAAAGTGATGACAAATCAGGAAGGGAGGCAGTGAAATCATCTCCATGTTCCGTGCAGGGAACGCTTTTTCAGAAATTTTTGAATTGAGGGGAAATGGGGCCTGCACTGAAGGCACTGCAGGCTGACTTTGCCTCTCTATTTTAGAAGTAACCTAAACAACAGTTGACTGCCTTTCAGTTCCAGTGCACTTGACTGTATGTGATTAGTAGGTTGAGACTAGGCTCCTCTGGCATCTCATCTTACTATAGTTATCTGAGATCACATTCTCTATAATTGAAGAGCTATTGTGAAAGTATCTCACAAATTTATTGGACTTTTTCAACAGCGTTGACAGAGCTGTTGGTCATATAGATGAAGAAATTGTAATATGATGGAAATGTAATATTAATATCACTATTTTTCCATCTATTCAGAAAAAGGACACCCTGAAATGACAAATGTGACCAGAGGTAGCTAGATGTCATTAAATATCTAGCTACCTCTGGTCACCTTTGTCATTTCAGGGTGTCCTTTTTCTTATGCCCATCCTTTTAACAGTAGTTAATAAGAGTATTTTATTTTATTTTATTTGCCCACTATTAGGAAAGTTGCACATTTTTCTACCATCTTTGAACAGTTACAGGACTTCAGAATTAAGCAGTTTGACACCATGTTAACAGCCATGACTCAATCCTATAAAATCGGCAATTTGTAGGTTGATGCAGTATTCAGCCTGGTCTGTTGGAGTGCACTGGTGCCTCTGTAGAACAGAGTCATGTTACTTAGTGGTGTCAACTGCTC
>NC_056527.1:70978209-70980966 GCF_019175285.1 Sceloporus undulatus | reverse complement strand
TAATTCAACAGTATGGATATACATATCTTATGGCTTGAATACTGGAATATTCAAACTTTTAACATTTGTATGGAGTAGGGATCACATATGGTTTATGAACTCCCACAGCCCTCACAACTAGCTATGCTGTCTACATCTGAAGCAAGTTTTAGGTCAAGAATATCTGGGTTGTTGTGAAGTTTGGAAAAGTGAACCCAGAGTTCGGAAAAGGGATGTTTACACTTTTACTCCCAGCATGATCAATATCTGGGAACTACAGCCCAAAAATTAACTTTTCCAAACTGTGGGTTGCTGGGTGCTCTGAAGAACTGAGATGTCTGTTGTGACTTCTAAAGTTTGAACCGAACATAGCTGACTATTAAAGCTGATTGTACTATGCTAGGTTTCAAGAGCAACAACTTCCAAAATATTAAAAGAACTTCCAAAAGTTTGATTAACAGCCACTGCCAGTAATACCTGCTGATTTGAGGGCATAATCAGGCATTTGAACATAATCTTCATCCAGTTTTTCCATTAATGTTTTAAGCATCTTTTCAATACTCTGTCAGTGGATGAGAGGTAAATAATTTAAAATTCACTTCACAATACTACATCTTGAAACTACATACCGAGAAGGAAAATGTAAATCAGATATGCATACACACATACACAAACACATCTAAAACCAAAAGAATAACATTAATTTATAGTTGAAGTTATTCAGAGTTCTTGCACTGAATTCATTCGAGAAGCAGTAGTCAACCTGTACTTTGCATGCCACAAGTAGCACAGATAATAAAAGTGTGTTGTATCTAAAGAGAAAGACATAAAGAAAGACTATGGCATGGAATCATTCTTCCCTAGGGATGTGAAAGGCTAGAAAAAAAGGAATTTTTTAAAGAAAGCTTTCCCCATTCCAGTGTTTTTGTTCATCAAACAAAAGTGGGAGCTCTACTGCTGATTCAATCCAATTCCTTTTGAATGATTCCAATGACTATGTAACACATAGAGTGGCTCTTTTTGCCATGTCTGCAAAAAAGATTAGAAAGATAGAGTTTAACAAAATTGCCATAAATTGCCAGGGAGACGCCAAGTATTAATTAGATTTTATGATTATACCATATATGTTTACTAATATCCAGGAAAGGTGTCTTATTTTTCCTGTTGTCCTTTTTAACAGTTAACTATTTTTAACTGCACATAAAATGTTGGGACATTTTTTGTCCTTTGTATTCTGTGCATTTTGGTTTAAATGTTAAATGTTTTATGCTTTTTGATAAGCTCATATTGTCATGGCCTTTGGCTAGCACAATAAATGTTACCTTGACTTGTTTTTGTTCATATCCAATGTGGAAGGGTTCTCTTCCTATTTTTCTCCAGGCTTTCACATCTTCACATATTCCAACATGGTGGGAGGTTGGGCTAGATGCCCCTTGCATTCCCTTCCAAATCTAAGATTCTATGGTTCTATGATCTTGATTCCTTCCTGCTTCCCCTGTTCTGTTGCCTTTTCCCTAGCTAAACAGCCTAGGCAAAGCCATCACTAGATATTGGAGCTGTATGTGTATGCAGTATAGTGGCACTATGTCAGGATTTTATTTTTCGTGCACTTGCAAAGTACATTGGTCACATATTAGGTTAAATGACACAGAAATATGTTTGACTGCAAAATCTCATTAATTCTTACCCATTTTGTAATGCCTTTGCTAGTATAGCCTTCTAGCACTTCACTGACAGCACGATGGGTTATGTCCTTCATATCTGATCTCAGACCAGGCAGCCGTGATTGTAGATTATCCACCTGCTCCTTCAGAGTTGAGAGGTCAAGTACCTTTTCCCTCAAAAGATAATTAGCCTTCCTAAAGGTAAATAGTGGAGGAAAGTGATACAAAGCACTGCTGCTTCTATCTGTATATAATAATAAATAATAATAAATATTAATTTATATCTTGCCTCTTCCGATTGACTATTATTGTGCAATAATTTCTAAGAAGTCACTTTAATTATAAAAGTCTATTTTACTTCAGACAGACTAGGGAGCAGATAATGATAAAGAACTCTTCTGCAGTAAAGGCTTTGCATATTTATATAAAGTAACACTGAAGTCAACATGATGATTTTTCCCAAGTCTGTACATTCATCAGTTTATTTTAGGAATTGTTTTCAATGTAGGATCAAGTATGAAGATGAGAAATGAAATTGTGGCTTTTTTTTTTTACTTCATTTGCTGCCCTTCCAAGCCCTGTACATAACCAGCACATTTGCAGCCGTTAAGGAGTAGCATGGTTTCACATCATCAAGTCTCTGAACAGTTGCCATTTCATAAACAAAGTAGGGAACAAAAATACTCTCCTCCTCAGATAGCTTTGCCTGCTCTGTCCCGATCAGCTTCCCTCTCTTCTCTCTTTCTTAGAAATGTCTTGTGAGGGCTAGCAAGTCCTCTAATAAAAGAATCTCTCACTGAAAAAATTCTGCTCACAGTGATACCATGAAATTCCCTAGCAGCCCTAAAGTTGCTTAGGCTATAAGAGGTAGATGGAGTGGTATGTCTGAAATGAAGTTATGTATGAAGTGTGTAGATAGGGACTGTTAGCATAGCGTTAGTAGAAAAATGTCCAGGATCTGGGTAAAACGTGTGTAATTATACTACTTGTTAAACTAAACAATTGTGTAATTATACTGGATGGAAGAACCACATTACAGATGAACTAACAGAATAAAGGACACTACACTTCGGCTGATACGCCAGCTGCGCCCCTTCCTGGAGCAGGGAGACCT
>NC_056527.1:70972445-70978109 GCF_019175285.1 Sceloporus undulatus | reverse complement strand
GTCTTCAGGCTTAGGTACATACACTCGAAGTGGACCATTTTCTGGACAGGTATCCTGGTCAAGGTAAGGTTGTTTTTGTGAACCAGAGTCACTCTGCCTCCTCACCCACTTCCCCTTACCTACTCGATAACAGAGTACCTGGCTGGGAGGTCCTGTGCCCCAGTGACAGAGCTATCCTCTGCCAGCCAGGTCTCAGTAAAGCAAGCCAGGTCGGCCTCTTCTTCTAAGAGAAGGTCATAGATGATGTGAATCTTATTTTTAACCGACCTGGCATTGCAGAGAAGCAAGGTAAGGTTTTGTGATATGATTGGTAAGCTCTCCAAACCATTTTGGGGAACAGAGTGAACTGATCACTTTCAAACATCAATCCCACCTTTCTTTGTAATAAACCTGCACTCTGTTACTGCCATACCTTCTGTTCCCCTGCACAACTTCAATCCCCGCTCCCAAATTGGGCCCGACCACATATGCTTGTTCCTTACTCAGAGAATCTTCCAGACCTCACACGATGTTATTAATCTAGCATCACAGTTCAATTAGTAAATTGAAGGCACAGCTCCCCCGACACACCCAAAATCAGCTGGGCTGAAGGCTTCCCAGGGAGGCTGAGGTTTTTCAAGGGCTGTTAGGAGCCTACTTTTGAAGGCACAGCTCCCCCGACATGCCCCAATTCAGCAAAACTGAAGGCTTTCCATGGAGGCTGAAGTCTTCTGAGGGCTATCAGGAGTCTGCTTTCAAAGGTACAGCTCCCCTGACACACCTAAAGTCAGCAAAGCTGAAGGCTTCCCAGGGAATTTTGGTCTTTCCATACCTAGACAACTGGCTCCTTACTGCTCCATCCCGGAAGCAATCAGGATATTTGGCTTGCTCTGTCTCTCCTACAGTCGCTGTGACTGATGATCAATGAGGAGAAATCCAATCTTACCCCATCTAAACAGGTCAGATATATTGGAGCCACACTCGACTCCGGGGCGACCATGGCCTGCCTACCTCCAGACAGGTTCCAGGCTCTCACCCAGGCTGTCCACGGATGCCTCTCACACAGACAAATTGAGGCACGAGCTGTCCAAGTACCTCTGGAACACATGGCCTCGACAATGTACGTAACTCCATTTGCAAGGCTTCGTCTCAGGCTATTTCAGTCTTGGTACCTCTCCATCTTTGATCCTGTTTGCGATCTTCCTTCCAAGTGGCTCATGGTCCCGAGGCCTGTACAAAGATCATTACAATAGTGGCTTGAACTCGACAAAGTCTGTGTCAGGATACCATTTCTGTCTCCTCAACCAGAGATAACTCTAACCACGGACACTTCCCTTGAAAGCTGGGGCGCACACACCCTGGGCTTCACTGACAGGGACAAGTGGTCCATTTCAGAAAGTCAGCTCCACATCAATGTCTTAGAGAAAATCTGAGCAGAAATAAGGCAAGAAATTAAAGAATAGAAAGAAGAAATAAAAACACAATTACACGAATTTAAAGAAAGCATAACAAAGGAAATACAAAAAACATACAAAAATATCTGAAATAGAAGAGAAGACGGCAAAACTGGAAAAAATCGATTATTTGGAAGAAATACAATTACAGGAAGAAAAATATAAAACCTCAATAGAAATGAGATTAAAAGACAAAATATTGAAAATCGTGTACTACAGTAACAATATAATGAAAATCTAAACACATGTCTAATTCCTGCATTAGCATACTTCATAGACTGGGCACCAGAACAATTAGACTTAGAAATAGACAAAAGTTATACAGTCAAAATTCATGGGTTGCTACCAATAAAAAACTGCCAAGGGATAGTATTGTACATTTTGTTAGAGGTAGAGTCCGTGACTTAATGCTTGATGTAAATTACCAAAAAAAATTTTCATGGAAGATCAGCAACAAGAAATTCAGATATTCAAAGATGTCCCTCTTAAAGAAAAGGATTATTCAAAACTGACACAGTTACTTAGACAAAATAAGATTAAGTATAAATGGTGTAAATTAGAAGGAGTTATCTTTACAATAGATAGGAAAAAATTTGTGATCGATACCACAGAAAAAGCAGTGATCTTTGTAAAAAAATCATACAGACCAGGAAAAAGAATCACAGGAGGAAGAAAACCCTAAAAAAAAAAATCTGAAAAATGATACACAGCAAAAGCAAAAAAGAATAAGAAGAATAAGAAGAAAATCAGAATCTGACCTACTTGAAATGTTTAAAGGTTTTTTTTCTCTTGTCACCGTCTTCTTGTTATCTAATGCTTGCTTTTTGAATTACCAGTTCCAGCATGCAAAGGCAGTTCTCTATTACATCTTCCCACCACACCGCTTCAAAATCCCCATATCTTTTCCTTTTTTTTTGGTTCTTTTCCGAGTCTCTATTTCTTTTTAGTTGACTACAAGTCCCAGCATGCATCTACAGTTACACTTCCAATTTCCAGTTTACAGTCCCACCTCCCAAGGGTTTTCAAATAAATCCAATCTAGTGTCCATTCTAAACATCAAGCGTGGTACTCAAAACCAGCATGGCCAGTCCACCTCTTTCTTTCGCATCCGTCAGTGAGCTCCATTTAATTCTGGCCTTCCTGCCTGCTCAAATACATTTCGTTAAATCTTTTTTTCACTGATTAAATATAGTCATTGAGGTTTATTGGTTTTGAAACAAAAACATTACTTTAGGGAGTATACACATTTTAACAATCAACATTTTGCCTAATAAAGATAAATGCAATTTTGACTATTTTTCTAATTTTTTCTTAATTTCTTGCCATTTTGCTTTATAATTATTGTCAAATAAATCTCCATTTTTATTTGTGATATGTATTCCTAAATATTTCACTCTTTTTTGGATTTGAATTTCTGTATTCTTTTGTAAAAGTTCTTGATTTTTGGGGGGCATGTTACGAGTTATCATTGCCGATTTTGTTTTGTTAATCATATCCAGCGTAGTCTCTGAATTCTTTTATTATTTTTAGTATTTTGGATGCATTTTCCAAGGAGTCTTCTATTATTAGAGGAATATCATCCGTGTATGCTCTAATTCGGATTTATTTCCCTTTTATCTTGGTTCCTTTAATGCAAATATTCTCCCTAATTTTGTTACATAAAATCTCCAAATATATTATAAAAAGCAAAGGAGATAAGGGGCATCCTTATCTTGTTCCTTTAGTAATTTTGAATTCTTCTGTTCTGTTTCCATTTATAATAATTCTTGCTGTTTGTTCCTTATAAATTTATTTTATTCAATTTACTATATTATCTCCCAAATCTAATTTTTGCATTAATTTAATCATGTATTGTCAATTTAAATTATCAAACGTCTTTTCGGCATCTAGAAACATGATTACCAATTTTTTACCAGGATTTTTTTCCATAATATTCAATTATATTACTGTCCAATTAAAAACCAATTAAAAACTGTCCAATTAAAAAGATTGTATGTACAGCACTGTGTAAAGCAAAGCAGAATATAAGAATTTTAGTAGATATAATAATAATAATAATAATAATAATAATAATAATAATAATAATAATATCTACTAAAATTCTTATATTCTGCTTTGCTTGTCCCTTTGGTAGGAATCCACATTGGTCATCTTTAATCTATTCTTCTAAAACTTTCTTCAATCTATCTGTTATAATGCTTATGAATAATGCTTGTGAATATCTGTATTGGCCTGGAATTTTGCAGGAGACTGAGATCCTTATCTTCTTTCGAAATTAAGACTACGTTAGCTTCTTTCCAGGAATTGGGAATGCCTCCATGTATTATATCATTGAACACTATTTGCAGCGGTCCAATTAGTTCTTCTCCGAAAGTCTTATAATATATCATTGAATATACATCTGGGCCTGGAGCCTTCCCACTTTTGGCTTTTTTAAAATCACGTCCTTAATTTCTTGCTTTGTAATCATTTGATTTATTAATTCTTTGATTTCTTCCTTCATTTTAATTTTAATCACATTATTTAAGTATTTTTCTAGATTTTCTTTATATTGTTTTCCTCTTTGTTGCTCTTCGAAAAGCTTCTTGTAATATTTTTGAAACACTTCTCTTATTTTCTTTTGATCTGTATGTCTTATCTGGTTTATTTTCATAATTAATCTTTTTTCCTTAATTTTTTTAACTCTGTATGCTAAAAATTTCCCTGCTTTGTTTCTGTGTTCGAATTGTTTTTGTGTTGCATATTTTATTTTTTACTTATTTCTCTCGTCATTTTGCAGTCTAATTCTTTCTTCAGAAGTCTTATTTCTTTTTCAATCTTTTTATTTTGTGGTTGTTTAATCTTTTCTAGTTCTTTTTCTTGAATTCTTTCAGAGATTTCTTGGATTTCTTTTTTATATTTTTTTCTTTCCCCCCGCATTTTTCTTCATTAAGAGACCTCGAATGACTGCCTATGCATCCCATATTGTTTTAATTTTAGTTTCATGTTTTCCTGGAAATAGTATTTCAGCTGTTCTTTTATTTGTTTCTTTACATCTTTGTCTTTCAGCAAATAATCATCTAATTTCCATCTATATTCACTTCTGGGTTGGAAAATTTCCAACATTATTTGATTATGATCTGAATTTTTATTAATTTTTATTATGACCTCTTTGACCTCTCTGAATAACTCTATTGAGTAGGAAAACATATCTATTCTAGATGCTGAATTGTGGGGTATCAAAAAAGTATAATCTTTTACATTCTCATTTTTTCCCTCCATGGATCCAGCAATACAAATGTGTCTAACATATCACATAATGTTTATGGGAGTCTTCCTTGTTTTTCATGCACTTTTTAAGCTGATCTTCTATCTACAGTTGGTTCTAGTACCCCATTCCAGTCTCCCAAAAATATGTGATTTTCATATTTCAAATCTTTTATCTTCTGTGTCAATTTCTTATAAAAAGTTGCTTTCCCCCCAATGGACCATATATTCCTATTACCAGTATCTCTTTTGCATTCATAATAATTTCTATTCCTATATACCTTCCATCCTTATCATTAAATATCTCTTTTGCATCAATTTGGTTTTTGACAAATATTGTGATGCCATTTTTTTGTCTCCTGCTGATACGAATATTTGTCCCATCTTTGGATTTTTGAAAATATTTTATTTCTTTTTTCCTTATACAAGTTTCTTGAATACAACATATATCTAATTTTTCTTTTTCTAGTGTATGAAATATTTTTTCCTTTTATAGGGTGTATTCATCTCTTTTACATTCCATGATAGGAACTTCATTTTGTGTATTTGTATTTTGTGTTTAAACTGTCTTTCTTCTCCTTCTGATTCTCCTTTTTTTCCTCTCCCTTTTCTTCTTTCATTTCTTCTTCTTCTTTCTTTTCTTTTCCTCCTTCTCCTTCTTCTTCTCCTTCGCTCCCACTTCTTTGCAGTAGTTCTGGCCTTATTCCTCCTGTTGCTCCTATTAGGATTCTTCCAAAAAGAGGTCTAGTGTATGTTGTTCTCCCCCCCCCCCCCCTCTCAGTTAATTAGATTGGTGACGCCCCTGTACAAATCTCTCACGTTGGTATAATGAGGCTGTGGCTTGCCCTCCAGTTCCCTCTGTTGATCACAGCTGGGACCTGGCAGGGCAGGAACAGCACCTGGCGTTGCCTCAATCAGCCCTTGCTCTGGAGGAGGCTCATCCTCCTCCTCATCCTCCGAGAGCTGATCTTGGCTGGCCATGACA
>NC_056527.1:70960247-70972345 GCF_019175285.1 Sceloporus undulatus | reverse complement strand
TACCTTCTTCAGGCTAGCCCCTGCTGGTACTGGGCCAGCCTTCTCTCTCCCTCAGAGGCCGAAAGATGACAGTTGGGGAGGGAGGAGCCTCCTTCTTCAGGCTAGCCCCTGCTGGTACTGGGCCAGCCTTCTCTCTCCCTCAGAGGCCAAAAGATGACAGTTGGGGAGGGAGGGCTCTTCTTCTTCAGGCTAGCCCCTGATGGTACTGATTCAAGGTTCAGAATAAGGATTCAGATTAACGTCCAGACGCAGGATTCAGATCAAGGTTCGTTCCAAGGATTCAGATCACGTTTCAGAACAAGGTATCAGATCAAGTTTTATAGAAAAGATTCATATAAATGTTCAGACCAAGGATTGAGATCAAGGTCTAGACGAAGGATTCAGATCAACGTCCAGATGCAGGATTCATATAAAGGTTAATTCCAAGGATTCATATCACGTTTCAGAACAAGGATTCAGATCACGACCTAGGATTCAGATCACGTTTCAGAACAAGGATTCAGAACAAGTTTCATACAAAGGATTCATATAAAGGTTCAGACCTAGGATTCAGAGCAAGGTGCAAAACCAAGGATTCAGATCAAGGTTCATTAGACGGATTCAGATCAAAGTTCATTAGAAGGATTCTGATAATGTTAACACCAAGGATTCAGATCAAGGTTCAGAAAAACCATTCAAGGTTCAGAAGAAGGATTCAAATCAGCGTCCAGATGCAGGATTCAGATCAAGGTTCATTCCAAGGATTCAGATCATGATTCAGAACAAGGATTCAGAACAAGTTTCAGACCAAGGATTCAGATCAAGGTGCAGACCAAGGATTCATATCTAGGTGCAGACCTAGAATTCAGATCACGTTTCAGAACAAGGATTCAGATCAAGTTTCATACAAAGGATTCATATAAAGGTTCAGACCTAGGATTCAGATCAAGGTGCAAACCAAGGATTCAGATCAAGGTTCATTAGAAGGATTCAGATAATGTTAACACCAAGGATTCAGATCAAGGTTCATAAAAACAATTCAGATCAAGGTTCATTCCAAGGATTCAGATAATGTTCAAATCAAGGATTCAGATCAAGGTTCAGAAAAACAATTCAAGGTTTAGAATAAGGATTCAGATCAAGGTGAAGACCAAGGTTTCACATCAAGGTCCAGACCTAGGATTCAGATCACGTTTCAGAACAAGGATTCAGATCAAGTTTCATACAAAGCATTCATATAAAGGTTCATTAGACGGATTCAGATCAAGGTTCATTAGAAGGATTCAGATAATGTTAACACCAAGGATTCAGATCAAGGTTCAGAAAAACAATTCAAGGTTCAGAATAAGGATTCAGATCTACGTCCAGACACAGGATTCAGATCAAGGTTCATTCCAAGGATTTAGATGACGTTTCAGAACAAAGATTCAGAACAAGTTTCAGACCCAGGATTCAGATCAAGGTGCAGACCAAAGAATTCATATCTAGGTGCAGACCTAGAATTCAGACCACGTTTCAGAACAAGGATTCAGATCACGTTTCAGAACAAGGATTCAGATCAAGTTTCATACAAAAAATTCATATAAAGGTTCAGACCTAGGATTCAGATCAAGGTGCAAACCAAGGATTCATATAAATGTTCAGACCAAGGATTGAGATCAAGGTCTAGACGAAGGATTCAGATCAATGTCCACATGCAAGATTCATATAAAGGTTAATTCCAAGGATTCAGATCACGTTTCAGAACAAGGATTCAGATCAAGTTTCATAGAAAAGATTAATATAAAGGTTCAGACCAAGGATTCAAATCAAGGTGCAGACCAGGGGGCCGTTTCCACTTAACTTTTAAATCGCTATATAATACACCGATTGTATTAAAACCGACATAAAATACCACGCTATTTACCCCGCTTTCCGAATCGGGTTATTTTTCGTTCCCATTCATTCCTATAAACCGGTTTTAATGTTGCTGATCGTTCTCATTTAAGACATAAATCGGTGTATAATGTAGGATTTAAACCGGTTTCGTGGTTGTCAATCAAATGATGTAGTTGTGATGTAGTTTTAAACCGGAGTAATATAACTCGATGTATGTCCTACATTCGTTCCCATTTGTCCGTCTGTTATCATTTTCTCTTCTGTTTTGCGCCTTTTTTTTGAAAGGACCAATCAGGCTGCGCTTCGGCTTAAACGTCAAACGCGCTTGTGCCTTACAAGCCCTCCCCCTTCGCTCCGCAGTTCTCCTCCTTCATACAGCCATGGATCCTCTAGGCGAGCTTCATAATTTTTTTTCTCTGATTAGCATGCTTATGCATAACTTGATGGAGCAACGCGAAATAGTCATGTCTATATTTGAAAATGGTGAGCATGATGCAGAAATGCACATCTTGAAGATCTTAATGGCATGATTCATTTCTACTCGCAAAATTCCCAGTTGAGCATGCAGCCGATGTCTAGAAGGTGGTGGATATACCCCAAATCTGATGTTCACTGGAATGTTTATGCCAGAACTGTCTGGTCTGATGAGATGTGGAAACGGACTTTCAGAATGCCGCGCACTATTTTAAATATTCTTGTTAAGGAGCTGCCTCCTCATCTTACCCGGAGAGACACAAGGCTACGTAAGGCAGTCCCTGTGGAAAAGCAAATTGCCATGGCCGTCATGTACCTGGCCCATAAAGGCTCTTATGCAACAGTTGCTACATTTTTTGGAGTGGGCAAGTCGACTGCTTATAGGGCGATAATTCAAGTCTTCCTTTGCATGGAGACACATCTGCTCCGTAGAGCTGTCTACCTTGGAGACTACAGAAAGGTTGGGAAATTCTTTGGCCTTTTCCGATTTTGTAGGCTGTTTCTAGCTATTTGAGGGTATATTACTTTTTTTTAATTTTAGTACTGATAAGTACAGATTTGATTTTTTTCTTAGAAACCTTCAATTTTAATTGAAAAGAGAGAGAGAGTTATAGAGAGATTGAAAGAAAGAGGGGGGAGGGAGGAAGAGAGGGAGGGATAGATAGATAGATAGCTGGATAGATAGATAGATAGATAGATAGATAGATAGATAGATAGATAGATGGTTTGATAGATATATAGCTGGATAGATAGATAGATATCTGGATGGATAGATAGCAGGATAGATTTAAAGATATATGGATAGAAGTTTCTACAGGTACAGGTTAATTCACAGGGAGGTGTGAGGTACTTGTGAGAGAGAGAAAGAGGAGGGATAGAAGCCGTCCTTCCTGCCTCCCAAGCTTCAATTGAAAGCGAAGACAATAGGAAGGAAAATTACGCCTTCCTCACATTTGGAATGTATCAATGCATTAATCTACTTTGTAAATGTTCAATGATGACTGACACAATCTTTTCTAATGTTTCATACCTGGGTAATGGCTGATTTTGAGCGGCTAGGATTTCCACAGGTGGTTGGGGCAATAGACGGCTGTCATATTCCTATAATTGCACCTGCTCATGAGGGCGCGCAGTACATCAATCGGAAGCAAAGGCACTCCATGATTCTGCAGGCGACATGTGACCATAAAGGAATATTTCAGGATTTGTTCACCGGTTTCTCTGGGTCCAATCACGACATATTTCTGCTGAAAGAATCCCCCATTTACCACGCACTAAAGGCTGGTATTTATGTACCCGGGTGTCCGACTGTGACTATTGTGGGAAAACAAGTTGGCCCAATTCTGCTTGGAGACGGTGGTTACCTGATAAAACCTTTCTTGCTAATCCCTTTCCAGGTGGGACACAGCAAAAGGGAGGGGGTGTTCAACAGAAGGCTGTCAAAAGCACATTGTATCGTGGAGAGGAGCTTTGGTAGATTAAAGTCAAGATTTCGGGCCCTCCAGTGCGGGCTCGATCTAGCCGTGGATAACATACCATCAGCGATTCTTGCTGATTGCATTCTCCACAACATTATTGAAACCAATCGTGAGGTTCTAAATGGAAGGAACACTTCTCCAGAAACATTTGTTATAGACCCACAATGTTACATCAGTGATGATGATGAGAGGAAATTGGGGGAGGGAATAAGAGATGCCTTTGTGACATATTTTAATTCCTAAATTTGGTAATTAAGAAATGGCTATGAAATACTAACATGGCTGCAATATGCATCAAGAATATGTCTTCGTATAATGTATATCAATAAATCATTTCAACAAATGACTATTTTTTTTGTACTTTTTGATCAAACCTTTCATTGCTATTCAACATTTCAATACACCTGCAATAGTTCCTCAGCTCTGTGGAGACAGCTACTGAGGCTTTTTCCTTCCATTATCGCTCTGTGCCATTGAATTTTGGGATTTGTAGTTTTGAGGACCTGTTTAGTGTCTGGTGCCACAACAAACTTCAAATCCAGTCATTCCACGCCATTTGTTTTTTTTTGGGGGGGGGGGGTAAAATCTGGAGGACATTAGGGATGGATTATAAGAATGGGGCACAGACTACGTTCAACCATTTTGAAGGGCTAAAAGCCCCCACCCTCACACAAACGGAGGATCAAACGGAGGATCAAGCCTTTAACTCAGGAAGGGGGAAGGGGGGAAGAAGGGGGGGCTGCTCCAATTCCGTGCCATTGCCAAAGGCACCCCTGGTTCATTCACAGGAAAAGAAAGAGAGGCAAGAGCTCTGGCATGTTCCCTTTTGGGGGGGGACTCCCTCCTCATCTCTGCTCTCTGGATGGCAACCTGCATGTGGAGGGGGCAGGGAAGGAATACAGTACGTCAAATAGAGCGAAAGAGGGAGAGAAGGGAACAGCGACCACACCTATACTTCAATCTACTTCCACAGATGCATTTAGATGCAATAATAATAATAATAATAATAATAATAATAATAATATGTATAGAGATCTTGTGGCATGCACCTTTGGGACTCATTAAACAAACACTCTCTCAGCCCCAAAGAAACACCCGCTGTAAACATTTACCAGGAAAACCCCTTGATAGAATTGCCTTTGGGGTGCCATGAGTCAGAACCAACTTGCAAATAGCATCAGCAATGGGATCCTGGGATTTGTAGTTTTGGAAGCAATGTAGCCATCTCTGCCAGCCACAAGAAACTCTAGTGCAATTCCCAGATCTCCTCCTCAATTCATCATTTATTTCATTTATTCTGTGCCACCTTCTCCCCCAGAAAAGAACCTAAGGCAGTTTTGTTTCTATGGTTGACACCACTTTAACTTCCATTATCGCTCTGTGCCATTGAATTTTGGGATTTGTAGTTTTGAGGACCTGTTTAGCCATCTCTGTCTGGTGCAACAACAAACTTTAAATCCCAGCATTCCACAGCATGGAACCTAGGGCAGTAAATGTGGCCTCAAAATGGATTATTTCTGCAGTGCAGGTGCAGAGTCCTTCCTCTCAAGCAATTCACATCAGATAAATTCAGGTTAATAAAGCGAACTGCGGCAGCTCCAGCAATAAGCAGCACGCAGCCACTCTGTTCATGCTCAGAGACACAGCTACTAACATCTCGCAGTGAGACATCTCACAGCTACTGTTAATTGAGCGCTTTTCCATTGTCTTCTCTTTCCATTGATTATGTGATTTGAGCGCTTTTTCATTGTATTCTTTTGGTAACACATAACTACATCTTCCCGATATGCAATGCAATATATATATAGATATATATGTGCGGCCATAGTGTTTTTAAAAACATCGCCTATGGATGACCTTAGTAGCAACTGTTTGTAACAATAATGTAATTAAACTTTGTAAAGAAGTACTTAAATACATAGGGGTGGTTCCCATATACGTCTATTAACATCTCCACTGAAATAAACAACAACATTGTTTACTATCTGAATTTTTAAACTTTGCAAAAGGTATAAAAAAAGGAACAGCGGGGACTGTAACCTCCGTGGGTTTGAGGATGGAGCAGGTACAGAGGTACATGTATTGGCGGACAGAAGAGGTGCAAATTATGCTGGCCATAATTTTGCGGTATAAGAAAATTGTACCATTTTTGATGCAGAGCACGCCGCGGAAAAATTGCCACATTTTCCGCCGCGTGGCTAAAGAACTGCGGGATAGTGGCTACCCCCAGTCATGGCAAATGACTAGGAGGAAATTTAAATGTTTAAAAAATAAATTTTATAAAATACTAGATAGTTTTGGCCCGAATCCTCCTCCACATGAGATGGCTAAATTTCAACATTTTCCTAGTCTCAGGGAAATGTGGGAGATTGCAGGATCACCACACCCGGATGAACGCTTTCCAGCGGGTAAGTTTAAAGCCCCCCAAAGATCCCTTTCTTGTATTGTCTAGCCTAGCAATGTTGCCATGCATTTCCTCTCAGGCAGAGACAGTGTGACTTGGCTGTGTGTGTGTGTGTGTGTGCGCGCGCTATTTTCATTAAGAGTTATATTATATGGATCACTGAAAGGAGCATTAGATTAATATCACGTGATTCTGCCTAAACAGTCATTCAGCATTAGATTAAAAAATTATGATTATGCCTAAAGAGTCTGGATAGCTGTTTTCAACATAAGTGCTCTCCCAGGATGTAGGTGAATGTGGGGGAGATATATACCTTCCTATAACTTGTTTTCATGACAACTAATCTTATCCTTTGTTATTCCATTCATTTCCTGAGCCAAATGCAGAGTACAGACAAGCCTTCCCTTCCCCCATTTGAGCCAAATGCTGGGTAAAATCAAGCCATCCCTTCCCCCATTTGAGCCAATTTTAGTTCACATTAGTAATCTTTCCCTGTTAACTTTAGGCTGTGACAATGTGGCTAGGGGTTTTGTAATGCCAAATACCATTCCTCAAGAGATGCCTCAATGGCAGATTGCCCCCCCCCACTCAAAAAATCCAAAAATTCCCTATGGTCTATCTAGCCTAGCAATTTTGTCATGCATTTCCTCTGAGGCTGAGACAGTGTGACTTGGCTGTGTGTGTATGTGTGTGCGAGCGCGCTATTTTCATTAAGAGTTATATTTCCAATATTTTTGAAGAGGGTTTAAAAATGAAAACTTGTAAGGCTCTCCCAAAGGTATTGGCATTGCTCAGAGATGGTTTGCCTGCCCTGCACCTTTCCTTTAGGCTGTGATAATGTGACTAGGTTTTTTTTTACCCATTTCCTCTCCCCCTTAACCCAAGGCTACTCTCTTAAACAACATCCCAGTGTGTTGTCTAGTGAAATAATGTTGCCATGCATTTCTTTTGAGGCTGAGACAGTGTAACTTGGGTGTGTGTGTGTGTGCGTGTGTGCGCGTGAAGGACCCTGGATCACTGAAAGGAGCATTAGATTAATATCACGTGATTCTGCCTAAACAGTCATTCAGCATTAGATTAATATAAATGTGATTATGCCTAAAGAGTCTGGGTAGCTGTTTTCAACATAAGTGCTCTCCGAGGATGTAGGTGAATGTGGGGGAGATATATACCTTCCTATAACTTGTTTTCATGACAACTAATCTTATCCTTTGTTATTCCATTCATTTCCTGAGCCAAATGCAGAGTACAGACAAGCCTTCCCTTCCCCCATTTGAGCCAAATGCTGGGTAAAATCAAGCCATCCCTTCCCCCCTTTGAGCCAATTTCAGTTCACATTGGTAATCTTTCCCTCTTAACCAAAGGCATATGGTACCTCCTCCCCAAATCAAATATGTAACCAAAAATCCCTTCCTTGTCTTGGTGCCCATTCCCATATCCTATTCACCATTAACCCAAGTCTGCCCCCACAAACAAAATCCCAGTGTGGGGTCTAGCCTATCAATGTTGACATGCATTTCCAATGAGGCTGAGACTTGGTGGTGTGTTTTTTTGTGTGTGTTTGTTTTTGGGCCCAGTTCCCATTTTCCCTCCCCCTTAACCCAGGGCTGCTCTCAGCTAACAAGTTGTTTTGTACATAAGGGCTATCCATGGAGCATTTAGGGTAATGTGGGGGAGGGGTGTACTAGAAAGGTGAGATTTCAACACCTCCTTTCCTTTGTAATCCCATTCATTGGCTGAGCCAAATGCTGAGTAAAATCAAGCCAACGCTTCCCCCATACCACCCCCATATCAGAATGAAGATTTTCTGAAATCTCCATGAAAACATACTTGGGAATTTCCAAGGTTTTTGTAGTAACAAACCAATTAATTCATATTATAAGTTTTGCTTAGATATAGATAGATTTTTTGGGGAAAATTTATGTTATGATCATTAATTTAATTACAGAAAGACAACATTCTCCACCACCTCCACCTAGATTAGGACATCCTGTCACTGATGGTGTACCATCTCCAGGTAGGTAGGCCCCTTTTAACACCACAGTGTGCATTGCTGTTTGCAAACCAGAAACATACTGTTCTTACTTGTGAAATGTTATCTTAGTAGTTATCATGATGGAATGATTGACAATACATATCTCTTCTTAAACAGTTCCCCAGGATCCACAGGAAGGGACATCACATGGCAGGTATTTAATCATTATTATTTGCAGATACTGAACTTGATGCACGATAATAAAAGATGTCAGTGTACCTGTTTAGGAATTCAGCCAACAGGTATAATAACATATCCTGCACATTACTGACTGATGTGCTACCTTACTTAGAGCTAACTTACAGTTAGATTTCATTCATTTATAATACAGTTTTTACTATGAAAGCATGGAAAAATATTTATGTACTGTCAGTACATTACATATGTGCGCCAATCCGTTAATGAATTTTATAATGTTTTTTAAAATTAAGAACATGTTTTATATTACATTTTTCAATTCCAGATAAAACACATTTCTACAATGATGCCTCAATGGCAGATTGCACCCCTCCCCAAATAAAAGTAGTAACCTGAAATCCCTTGCTTGTCTTGTCTTGTTCTCAATCAAATATGCACCCAAAAAATTCAATATCCAATTCACCATCAACCCAAGGCTGCTCCCACAAAGGGTCTAGCCTAGCAATGTTGCCATGCATTTCCTATGAAGCTGAGACTAGTTAATGTGTGTGTTTTTTGTGTTTGTTTTGGTGCCCGGTTCCCATTTTCCCTCCCTCTTAACCTAGGGCTGCTCTTTTTGCTCACCATAGTTGTTTTGTACATAAGGGCTATCCATGGAGGTATTAAAACATATACAGTACATTACTGAATGATGTGCTACCTTACTTAGAGCTTACATTGAGTTAAAATTTAGTCATTTATTAAACTGTTTTTACTCTGAAAGCATGGAGTAATATTTATGTTCTGTCAGAAGATTTCATTTCTGCAACAACCAGTTAATTATTTTTAAAATGTTTTTTACAATTATGAACATAAGTTTTATATTAGATTTTTCAATTTCAGATAAAACACAAGAGGAGAGGATATAATAATAATAAATAATAAATAAATATGTGCATTGGAAGCCAAAGTCCAGCTCCTAGAGAGTATTTTGAGGCAGAACAGTATGTACAATAATACATAGATCTTTAAACATGGATAATATCCACTGTAGCTCATTAATTCTTACCTTTTCCCTTGTCTTAGTGACCAGAAGAATGAAGATGACCCGAAGGAAATGTGATAGCTTCCTGCTTCAGCTACTTTGTTTCTTTTTTTTTACAGCACTATAATTACATTACCTATCATTTTTTTGTCCTGATGACAATATGTTTTGTTATTTATTAATTATTTATAACTGTTTACATAGTTTTGTTTTTGGTTATTTATGTAGAGTGTTACTTTGGTTATTTATAATGTTTTTACCTGTTTTGTTAACTTATATTTGTAATGGTTTAAAATATACAGTTCTTTAATAAATATTTTTTAATCTGCTGTGAATAATTTCTGGGTATTTAGTATTGATAAGATATCTAGGTACACTGTTAAAATAAGTTTTCCTACAGAAATGAATTAAATATTTATTTGAAAAAAAAATTATTGGTTACATATACATATCATACCAAAAAATTTATAGTGTACTGTTTTCACAATTATCCATTATCCATACAAAAAAGTATGCCAAGTTACACGGTGTGTTACTCAAACATTTCTAAAATCTAATTATTAACCAATCCACATATTTTTAATATTACACACATCCCTTCAATGCCTAATATTACGGTGAGAAGGGGATTGGTTTGCGCATAAGTCTTTGAGACCTTACAACTTTGGTCTCTGGCACCTGGATTCTACTAGTACATGGCTCATTTTCGCTTGTGCCCGTGCCCAACTCATTATTTTCAGGAGTGAGTTCCACACTTTGTTGCTGGGTTCTCGGCTTTCTCTTAACACGTCTAAACACCCTGACTTCCTTATTTTTCAACTCAGAACAAGCCTCCTTGTAGGTTGAAGAAAAATCTTCCAATACAGAAATGAGCCTCATAAAATTAGCATTGGTTTTTTCAAAATACATTTCGTTCCAATTAGTCTCTTTTGCTAGCCGATCATTGCTGTTTTCAATAATCATTTTAACATTCTCTTTGGAACACTGAATCAATTGTTCACACATTTTCTCACAGGTCGATTTCTCATGTCTTCGTTTAATCATCACTAATTTCTCCAACGGCGTCAGGCTTTGATGTTGCCTGGCAACGTACATGGCTGGAAATATAAAAACAGTTCACATAGTAACTTCCTGCATGTCAACAAAATTTTAAAAAGAAAACATTACAAATATTATATTGTAATTTTAAAATTTGTTAATATCAAACATCATTTTAAGATATATGTAATATAACGTATATATATTACAACAGTATATATTAATGAAATTTAGAATATTGATAGTAAATAAATTTCGTAATATATAAATATAATGTTAAATTTTTTTAGTAATTTATAAATTACTGAAATAATACTAACAGTACACTACAATAGAAGAATACATCTAGCCCAATGTATAATTTTATGAGACCAAAACAATCTACCATAAAAAAATATTATGTAATACTTTAAATTTTTCAGAATTTTCATATATATAATTCTTATATGTGTATATAAAAATTTAAATTATCAAAGTATTTAAAGTATTAAAGTTGAACATAACAAACATACCTACAATGTTAAACATAGGTTTATATTTAATATATCTCATAAAAATAATATTAATGTAATTATATATTATATATACATTATTTATATATGTTATATATATATATATATTATATTATATACTATTATAATATATATATCTTTACATAGATATATCTTATATAGATATATATTAATATACCTATTATATCTATCTTTATTATATATATATATTATGTATGTGAAAAATTATATATGTTTTTTTCGTAGAAAGAATTATAGTAGTGGCTATCTCTGAGGAAGAGCCCTCCCTTTATTTCTCCACCATCTTCCCAGCTTTCTTTTTCTCCAACTTTCCACCTTCCATCACTGTACCTTTCTCTTATCTCATAAGGGAATAATGATTTCCCTTATGAGATAAGAAAAACAACACCATCTTTCCCATTTGTTCCATGGCCAGAATGTAAATGTGAACAAATTAATCCTTTTTGAGGCTGATGAACTACTACTAAATTTGCTTCAATGTTGTGGAATGTTGTTATATGAAGTTTGTCGTGCCTCCTGTCAGAGATAGCTAAACAAGTTTTCTAAACTACCACTCCCAGCCTTACAGAGCACCTCTGAACCCCTGATTCATTTAATAAATGATCATCAACATGAACAGATCTAAAAAAAATAGTGAGCTGCAGAAAATATGGATAATTCTCACCACTGGGTTTCACTGGTTGCAGATTGGGAAATTCACATTCATTCTCTTCATCTTCAGGACACATATTTACATCTTGGCTATCCTTATGCTGAACATTTGCATTGCTGTTATTTTCACTATTTTCTCCAACAGTTACAATTTGAGTCAGGTCAATGTCATCATTAACCGGTGTCAAGTTGAGCAGAATTGTCCCTGCTTGTGCTTCTGCAAGATGTGCAGCAAAAAAAGAAATATAATAATAATATTATAGCTACGTCTTCCTTTTAGAAATTATTTTATGCAAGTATAAATGTATATCCATGTATAATAAAATAAGGACATTATATTATATATTACATTGATATTACTGTATAATGTTATGCAATAAGTAGAATACATAAAACAATATATATATGAGAAACCAATCGTTACCTAAAATAAAGTGTTGAAAATGAATTAGGATTAACAGGAATA
>NC_056527.1:70860013-70935247 GCF_019175285.1 Sceloporus undulatus | reverse complement strand
ACCGTGTTCCCTTCTACATGTCCCCTGATAAATTGGCAAGAATATATGAGAATGTAAATAATAAATCATGGGAGTGGGAAAAAAAACACCAGGTGGATTCCTTCTACCATCGTTGGTGGACCTGCAGAAAAGCATGACTGTAATGATTAAAAATGAATGGCAAGATTCAGAAGAATCTAAATACAAATATAATACTTAGACCTCAATTATTGCTCTTGAAATAGAAAATAACACAGAGAGAAGAAAAAAAATTGTTATTTGGTTACAGTGGCAAGATTAATCTATGGCCTGTTACAGACAGGCCAAAATAAAGCTGCTTCGAGTCACTTTGGAGGTATGGTATTTCAATGATGCATGCATTCTAAGAGTCCAAAAGTCGCACCAAAGCCACGCTCCAGTCCTAAGGACTGGAGTGCAGCTTTGGTGCAGCTTCCAGACTCTTAAGACTCATTTTTTGGGGTTAAATTTTGTCTTTTTTGTACAAAGTTGAAATAAAATATTTTTAAATGAAGGGACAATTTTCCATTTTTGAATAATATTTATTCAAGCAGAAAGTAATTATATATGATGTGGGGTATAAATCAAAATAAAATAAGAATGATGTTGGAAACTATCAATACAACCCAGCATTCAGAATAATAATTTCAGTGCCAATATAAATTTTAAATTCTATATAATATTACTAGAATGCTTTTACTTACCCATACAACACTTGAAAACAAACAAAAAAATAATAACAACAGATTAGCATTGCAAAGCTTACTCAACTTACTCTTATAGTTTTCCTCCATTACTCTCTCCAATAGTTTAGTGATGTAATATAGAATGTATTAACTGGATCCCGTGGCTTTAAGAACACCTGAACCACTGGAAATAGCTTTCAAAAACTAGGTTGTGAAATCTTGCCAGGAGTTGGTGATAAATGGCATTAGAAAGAGAGAGAACCTGAAGAAACTGACTAAGTCATGTAACAGCAGGAGGAAAGCATGTAGACTTCAAAAGCTTGTTGGGCCATATTCATGTCAGTTGCAAACTTACTGAACAAAAAGGGAGGAATGTGGCCCATTCTTTAAATATCATGTATAGAGTCACATAATGTAACATCAAATTTTAACTACTGAAGCTTGCTTCTTAAGATGTACTGCATGCTGTGCTGTTTTGAAATAGCAACAGAATGTGTGGCAATTCTATGAAGTATCAGCTTTTACTCATTGTCTGTTTGTGTTGATTCTGGCTGGGATGTCTCTGAATCTGCAACAGAAGAGATGAGAAAAAATTGATATTCTTTCTAAAACATAGGCTTTAAATATGAATTTGCCCCTGTTACACATGTTTGTCCTCCATTCCTATCTTCCTGCATGCTGTGCTCCCAAGCTGCTCAAGCAGCGTCTTTTAAAGCTGGTCTGTTCCTGCTCTAACTAAAACAAACAAACAAACAAACAAACAAAAACCAGTTTAATGGTTTTAACAGAGATTTGCATAGGTCTACTTTTGCTGATTCTTTCCAATAACTATAAAGTTTATTTTTTAAAATAAAGGCATTGCAGTACTTTACCATAAGGTTGAGATGTCTTTTTCTCCCACTCATCACGCTGCTGAAACCAGTCATCTCCATAACCACTGCTTATCAGTTTACTGAAGTTAACAGGTTCATTTTTTTTGTGAACAGGCCTTACAAACAGAAAACAACAAAGCAGAATTAAGCTTTAACAGACCCTTTTCACTTGTATTATCATGAAATAATTCATTTTAAATCTGTTTAATGTACAAACAAGAATCAGTAACTTTTTAAAGCAGAACATTAAAGTAAATATGGTAAATATTAGTTATACCCAGCACCAATAAAAAGTCTTCTTCCCATAATTATTAACAACACAGTTAAATAGAGTGAAATGAACTGCAGAACCCATAATAATGATAAAGATAATAATAATAAAGCTTACAAGTACTTTTCACTACTTTTCCTAAGAAGGTATATATGGAAAATACTGGGTGGGAAGCAAGACAATCTGACATATAACAATGAGTTAATTTTTAATGGAATTATTATTGTTATTATATTTTATTGATGCGTTTTGTATGTGTTTTTACTGGTTTGTAATCCCACCTTGATCCATCTGGAGAGGCGGGAAAATATAAATAAAATTATTATTATTATTATTATTATTATTATTATTATTATTATTAAAATAAATTTCTAGTATTTTAATAAAAATACCCCACTGCTCTCTGGCTGCAAATATTATCTCTTCTTGTATGTTAAAATTAATCAATTCAACCCATGCCATGTGTTCTCCAGACAATTCTTGAACAAAAGTGCTTCTCTTGCCTTCCATAATTTAGGCTGTTTCTACACTGCAGAATTCATGAGACTGAAAAACTTCCGAGGGGGGGGGGAACTGTTATCAAGTCTGGAATTTTATAAAAATACCCCCAAAATCCCTATCCCAAAATGCATCTGTGGAGGTAATCAGGTGGCCCCTTTTCCCTGGCATCACTTGATCATAGAGGCCTCCAAGCAAGTGAAGTATGTCTCCTAATGACCCTAATGAAAGGCATTATGGGAGCTGTCCCTTGGCTGCCATGACCTGAAAGCGGAGAGACCACGTAGGCAGCAGCCTTACTTAGGAGTTGCAAACAGGAAAGATTCCTTCACACCTAGGAGACAGATTTATGACTGGGAGATGTTTCACAGACACAAGCCATTCCGGCAACAATAGTTTTCCCATGGCTGGGGATGCCTATGGATCAAGTGATGTGTAAATTTGGTTTACTTTGATGTAGGACAAGAGCCTCCACTGGCTACGTGACTAGGAACCTATAAAAAGTCCAGTTTTCCTTTGTTCGAAGTTCCATGTTGGTGGCAGGCAGGCACTCTGTCAGTCTGCTTCTCCTGGTTCCACACACCCCTTTCCCCATTTTCCTTCAGTGTTGCTGCAGCTACCTTGATTCTGAGGGAAACCATTGCAGGCAAGTATTTCCATTAGCAGGCCTTGTGTTCTCTTTCCATTTTTCCTCCCTTTCTTCTATTAGCCTTGAGTGATTGCATGAGTGAATGTATGTGTGTGAGTGTGTCCCCCTGTGCATCAATAAACTAGATTAAAATTCAAAGACTTTGCCTTTGCGTCAGTCCCTGGAAGTTCTGGTCCCTTCGTAAATAGGCTGGGATTCGATCCGAGAGGGGTACTTGTAAGGAGCCCCATATTGGTGTGTTGAGCTAATTAATATTCCCCAAAATTTGAGCAGATATCCTTACACAGCTTGACACTCAATGCTATAGAATTCTGGGATCTGTAGTTTTGTGAGATGTTTCTCTTTCTCTGCCAGGGCGCTCTAGTGCCACAATGTATCCCAGGATTCCCTAAGGGGAAAAGTACCACTGATAGACCATTTTAAATTTTCTTTAAGGCTTGAACTAAACTTCAATATACATTGAGTCCCATTCTGAATTATCAGTTCTAGGTTAACATGTGATAAGCTATTTCCCCATTCACCCACAATGGGAAACAAACAGTTAAGTATTAAATAAAATTTAGTGACTGAATTTTTACAGAAATTAAATTTTGTATAACTTCCAATATTTCTATGTTTAGTAGCTGTTTTAACTTTTTGTATGAATATAAAATCTGTGTGATTATACCAGACAAAGTTAATTAAATTGTATCATAAGCATATAGCTGTATAGTTGTTTGTATTCCATGTATTACAGCTTAGCTTTTGATAACTGCTGCCAGAGGCTTTTAAGTTCAGTCCCTGCACAGGACAGCTGTGTCTGGGAGGCCATCTTTGACTGGGTGAGTTTTTTCAAACTTGGGTGAGTGTGTTTGTTCCTGAGGGTATGGGGAGAATAAGATTTGTAGAAGCCAGGATGTTCCCTCCAATGACTCTCATTGAGTGATGTAGGATACTAAAGTACAAGGTGAATTCTCTATATTCTTAGTGGGTCTTGAGGAGTCAAAGGGAATCCTCAACACTCGTGTTCAAAGAGAGAGACCTCTCTCCTAGGTGATGGTACCTGGGTGATGTCTATATGGAGAATGGTACCAACGTGACTCAGAAGTAGATGGAGAATGTCGGTATGAATAGGTGGTGGAGGCAGCAGTACCTAAAGTCAATACTGACAGAACAATAGTCAATACCGATGGAACAGAGGGAAGCAGCAAAGCCATTTCTACAGTGGAAACAGTTGATACCATTGATGTAGCAGGATCTTGGGTGGCTGAGGATAAAGAGTCATATCTAGTAGACTTTATATTTTTCTTAAGTTTTGCACCTGGTGCACCATCTTTTTCTTTCAACACAATTTGGCCATTAGGAGAAGCTGATCTCTTCTGCCTAAATTTAAAGTGGGGCTGCTTTCTGGACTTGTCTCCTTGAGTTGACAAAGAAATTGCCACTGGTGTAATGGCAACAGATGGAAGGCTTGGTGTGCTTGAATTTATTATTATTATTATTATTATTATTATTATTATTATTATTATTATTATGTTTATATTTATGTTTATGTTTATTTATACCCTGCCTTCCTCCCAGTACAGTGACTGAAAGTGGCTTACAAATCTAAAATATTCTAAGTTAAAACTCTATAAATATGCAAAATAAGTTTAAAAATTAATTAAACAATACAAACAATTAAAAACATGACATTATTAAAATTTAAAATTCTTTAAAACAAAAAAATTAAACAAAAACAGCATCCCTGTCATGCGAAAGCCTGGCGGCATAGACACATCTTTACCTGCTGTCGGAAGAGCAGCAGGGATGGATCCATCCTGGCTTCCCTAGGGAGGGTTTGGGAGCATCCACTGAAAAGGTTAGATTGTCATAATAGTCAATGTCGCGACTGAGATAGTCATTGTATGGTAGTTGATGTCAAGGTAGCCATCAAGACTGATTTCAGCTTTTTTGGTTTTGCAACTATCATCAAAGAGTAAAATAGAGATTTGTTTTGGGAAGCCAAATCTGAAACATGCAAGGATTGTTCCAAACAGTGGAGACAAAGTCTTCTGGGGCTGTGAAGTAAAACCTCAGCAGGTGTGGCACTTATTCACAATGCGTTTCATCTCCAGACAAAAAAAGGCTTGTAGCATGTGTGTCAGAGAGAGAAAACTTTCTGTCACAAGGATGGAATTTAAACAAGGCAGTAGAGGCCACAGAATAAAGAATCACATCAAGGTGAATGGAGAAGAAAGCAGGGGGAGGGGAAGAAGTCAAGAAAACTGAGCTGAGGTAAAGTAAAAGATTTGTGTGTGTGTGTGTGTGGATTGGTAGGTTGAGAAAAATGTAAAAGGAACACAAAAGAAGGTAACGGAGAAGGAAAAAAATAGAAGGTTTTGAGGGCAGCTACTCAAGCACTGTGAAAGGGAACTTGTTCCAGTGGCTGACAAAAAGATACTGATGAGATGGTCGCTTGCAGGGCTCTGGCATAAATGGTAGATGAGAGGGGGTGGGATGTTCCCACCATGCTATCTAGCTCTAGGACCTTCTGACTGTACAGTTCTGGGGAACACAATTCAAAAAGGATGTTGACAAGCTGGTGCATATCCAGAGGAGGACAGCTAAAATGGCGAAAGGTCTAGAAACCTGCCCTATGAGGAGTGGCTTAGGAAATTGGGTATGTTTAGGCTGGAGAAGATAAAGTTAAGAGGTGACATGATAGCCATGATTAAATATTTTATGGGATGTCATATGGAAGATGGAGCAAGCTGTTCCAAAGACTAGGACATAGAGCAATAGATTTAAATTACAGAAAAATAGATTCTACATTAGGAAGTATTTCCTGCCAGTAGGAGCTATTTCACAGTGGACTATGGCCCGGTACAGACTGGTGTTATGCGCTGGCCTGGGGCCGAAAGTAAGGCTCAGGAGAGCAGAGCGTCCTGTTACTGAGTATGGATTTATATAAAATTTTGGGTGCCATGTGGTGTGAAGCTATGACCCCTGACTGACCCCACAGTGATCCGCCATTAACCTAAAGGCGAGGAGACCACATAGACAGCTGCCCTGCCCATGGTCTCAGAAAAAGATAGATTTAAAATCTTCCAGAGGAAGTTTTGGGAGTTGCAAAACCAGATCCGCAGAGACCAGCACAAGGAAGATAATAGCTGTGCTTCCTTCTTAATGAGCCAGTGATTAACTTAACGGCTTGGCCATCAAGGTAGCTGCCTCCCTGAAAGGTGTCAGACCTCATGTATTGTGCAACTATTGTGTAGCTTTTGGCTTATCAATGCCCAAGCAATCAACACCTTTGTTTAGCAAGTCCTATAGCCTGGGGATTTGTTTAGCCCTATATATACCCAGAGTTTTCAGCCCTTCTTCGGGCTTTTGAGCAATAAGTTGTTTGAGCCTGAGATTCTTGAGCACCTTGCTTGCTCTGCTGAAATCACTGAGCAAAGCCAAGCTCATTGTCACCGGGCCGCTAAATTAGCTTTTGTCTGCCGGAACTCAGCTCCTAAGCCACTGCGGCCGCTCCTTCTTTCCCATTCCCACAGCTGTGATCCATTATCCATCCAAGCATCATCCGGCTTCCTGGAGAAGATGTCTAAGGTAATATTCCCAGCGGTGCCTCTTCCTTCCTTCCTTCGCTTCCCACACTCACCCTTCCCCGCTATAGCACTGAATGTGTGTGTGCGTGTGTGATCCCCTTTGTTGTGTGACTTTAATAAATTTTCATAGTTTAATTGCACCTCATTGGTATCCAAGTCTCATTCTATTGGGGGTGGACTAGGTGACTTTTGGTATACACATAGGGACACGATCCCATGTGTGCATTGTTAGAACACAAATATTTGAGCTAATTAAAATTTCCCCTAATTTGATCCTTCCTAACAGTCCACATGCTTCAGAGCCCTGCTGCGCACCACAGGTACCATCTTGGTGTGCCGCCATTTACACGGCATGCGAGACGATGAAATGCCTCATGTGCTGTGTCCAAATGTCACAGCACACGAAGGATGTTACAGCGCTGCTCCAGGGAGCTTATGATGCCTTGGCAGTGGCAGAGAAAAATGCCACATTTTGCAGCTCCTTTTTTCTGGGTGCATCGTTGCTGCACTGTTTGATTGGCGTGGCCACAATCCGGGAGAAAAAGGGGAGACCTCTGTCCACCCCTTTGTCCTCATCTGTACAGCCCCTATGCTGCCTTGGAGAATGGTGGGATGTCATTCTTTAGAGGCTTTTAAGTATGGCCATCTGTCAGGAGTGTTCTGTGTATTCCGGGCTTGGCGCGGAGGCGAGAGGAGCGTCACTCCGGTGCTCCGGAGGACACTCCGCAAAACGCGGTGGTGCTGCATTAAAAACGGGGTCTTTTTACCAGCGCAAAGACCCCAAAGCAGCTTCTATTCCCCAAGAGATAGGGGTTTCGGTGGGAGACCCATAGAGGCTCCGTAAAGCAGCGTCCCCAAGGAAGGGGAGAGAGAGGCGGGAGAAGAGCTGCCTAGGAGCCGAGGAGGAGCAAGGCAGCAGCCAGCAGCCAGGAGCTCTCTTTAACCAAACCGCGTGGAGCAGCCTCTTCGGCAAAAAACGCCAGCGCCAGTCTTTATTATAAACACGGCGGTAAGCCAAACAAAGCTGCTAGGATACTAAGAGTCTGGTCCTCCAAGCTCTGGGACGAAGAAAGAGGGCACTACTGATACCAAGTTTCCCTATACTATAAAGCACAAGCAAGTACTTAAATTTATTTCTCATAAATACTCTGAACAGTGAGAGGCTTGGATTGGCTTTAGTGTTTGGGGGACAATAACCATTTCCCTGTAATATATTGGAAAGCTGTGAGAAGAGCTACAGAATTATAAAGCAACAGATGTGTATGGCTTCCTCCTGTATTGTAAGGAGTCAAAGAACCCAGTGTTGCTTTTTTTGTAGTGCATGAGCTCCGCATTTATGTTTGGTTTCCACTTGTGTCGCAAGAACCCTTAACCTACATTGCAAGAGTTGAACTGTTGTGTATGGCTTTCTCCTGTACTGTTTGGAGCTAAAGAACTCTGTGTGGCTCTGAAGCTGAATTGAGCTGTGTGGCCTCCTCCTGTACTGTTTGGAGCTAAAGAACTCTGTGTGGCCTCCTCCTGTACTGTTTGGAGCTAAAGAACTCTGTGTGGCCTCCTCCTGTAATGTTTGGAGCTAAAGAACTCTGTGTGGCCTCCTCCTGTACAGTTTGGAGCTAAAGAACTCTGTGTGGCCTCCTCCTGTACTGTTTGGAGCTAAAGAACTCTATGTGGCCTCCTCCTGTACTGTTTGGAGCTAAAGAACTCTGTGTGGCCTCCTCCTGTACTGTTTGGAGCTAAAGAACTCTATGTGGCCTCCTCCTGTACTGTTTGGAGCTAAAGAACTCTGTGTGGCCTCCTCCTGTACTGTTTGGAGCTAAAGAACTCTGTGTGGCTCTGAAGCTGAATTGAGCTGTGTAGCCTCCTCCTGTACTGTTTGGAGCTAAAGAACTCTGTGTGGCCTCCTCCTGTACTGTTTGGAGCTAAAGAACTCTGTGTGGCCTCCTCCTGTACTGTTTGGAGTTAAAGAACTTTGTGTGGCCTCCTCCTGTACTGTTTGGAGCTAAAGAACTCTGTGTGGCCTCCTCCTGTACTGTTTGGAGTTAAAGAACTTTGTGTGGCCTCCTCCTGTACTGTTTGGAGCTAAAGAACTCTGTGTGGCCTCCTCCTGTACTGTTTGGAGCTAAAGAACTCTGTGTGGCTCTGAAGCTGAATTGAGCTGTGTAGCCTCCTCCTGTACTGTTTGGAGCTAAAGAACTCTGTGTGGCCTCCTCCTGTACTATTGCTTTTGACTGCACAGCCAAAGCCAAAAGAACTTTATATTTTGTAAGAAGCTGAATATTCAGTTTGAATTGGTACGAGAAGTGATCTGGAACATCAACATCTACTAAAACCTTTGTTTGATAATGGAGATAATCCTTGGGGGGGGGGAACAGGCTATTGTCTCTGTTAAAATATCTACAAAAAACTGAAGCTGAATAACTTTTGAGATATTTGAATTTGATCTTGAATAAGCTTGAGAGAATCAGCTCAAATGGCAACAGCTGCGAGAAAAGGAGCAGCTGCTCAGCAGAGCTACTCACTTAATTACCCCCAAAGGAGATACTCAACAGAACAAGCCTCTGTAGTGGAGGAAATAAAGAAACTGCGGGCAGATATGGAACAAAACTTGGCACG
Organism: Sceloporus undulatus; assembly: GCF_019175285.1. Classification (NCBI taxonomy): domain Eukaryota; kingdom Metazoa; phylum Chordata; class Lepidosauria; order Squamata; family Phrynosomatidae; genus Sceloporus; species Sceloporus undulatus. The sequence continues at coordinate 70,926,089 of NC_056527.1, read as the reverse complement.
AGAGATCAAGAATTTGAGGGCAGATATAAAGAAAGATATGAGAGCAGAACTGAGAGATTTTAAAGAATCGCTCGAGGCTGTTACGAAAGAGATTAGTCATATTAGTGTCAAGGTACAAAAACTGGAGGATAGAGCTAATGACATGGCAGAAACTGTCCACAATGTCAAGAAAAATCAGGAAGTAGACAAAGAGAGATATATGGACATGAGAGCTCTGGAAGAGCAGAGAATGAGACAAAACTGTCTGAAACTGAGAGGTGTCAAAGAAGCACAAGGGGAAAATCTATACGATCTGTTAATACCAATTCTAGCAGAATACATGAATATATCTATACAAGAACTCAGCTGGAGTACGGATAAAATATATAGAATCAACTCTAGAATCGCGAGAGATAAAGGATTGCCAAGAGACATTGTTATATATTTTTTGAGACAAAATGTCAAAGAACAGTTACTACAAGCTAGCTACCAAGAAAAACTCATGATAGAGGATACTGAAATTTAAATCTTCAAAGACATCCCAAAACGCATATTACAAAAGAGAGAGGGCTATAAATTCTTAACGAATAATCTAAATAGACACAATATAATCTATAAATGGGAAAAAATAGAAGGAGTAGCTGTTCTATATAAACAAAGATGGATCAGACTGAACTCCATCTATAAGGCTAAATAATTTTGGAGAAGACATGAAAAAGAAATTGAATTAGAGAAAAGAAAGGAGGAGAAAAGAAAGGAGGAGCCGAACAGTAACAATAAAGGAATGGAAGAGAAATCAAACGTAAAAGACAAAGAAGAGGTTGATACTCTTACGAAAGAAGCTCTGAGTGAGAACGAAGATGAAGACTCACAGGTTTCAGATGACAAAGGAGATACCGGAGAGGAGAGTTCAGGAGAGACAGAAGCAGAAGAAGAGGAAGAAGGAGAAATCAAAATTAAGGAACCAGTAGAAAAAATAGAAAGCATAGGAATCAGTCCAGGAGAAGGAAATAAAGGCAAGCCAAGGAGAGGACGTCGAAAGACAAAAGCCAAATAATCTGCATCGTTATAAAACTTAAGAGAAAAAATGTAGAATCTCCGTATATTATCTTGGAATGTCAAAGGATTAAATCATCCAAGAAAAGGAAAGAAATATTTCATCTCATTGGCAAAGAGAAATACGAGGTTGTATGTTTTCAAGAGACGCATGTACGGTTGAAAGATGTAAGACTTTTGAGAAATAAGAGACTGGGAACTGAATATGTTGCTGCAAATAAACATAAGAAAAAAGGAGTAGTGGTGTATGTCTCAAACAAAGTGACCTCAAAGCATATGTTCAGTGATAAGGATGGGGCACTCTGTAGGAATTGAGATAGGTATAAATGAACAAAGCATCTTGCTGGTCGGCATATATGCTCCAAATAACGGGCGGCAAGTTTTTTTCAAGAGTTGAGAAGTTTTATTACAGGAATTTGAATAAAGATATTATTTATGTGGAGACTGGAATGGAGTACTGAAACCAATTATTGACTGCCTATTCCCATAAAGCTATCTAAGGAGAACCAAGGCAAACTACCGATGTTTGTTTTAAAATGATTGAGGAACTCGTGTGTGTGTGTGAAGCATGGAGTACAAACATGGAGATACGCGGGACTTTACTTTCTATCGGATCGGCATAAGATGTTTCAAGACTGGACATGTTTTTTGTTTCTAATCTCTGGCTCCAAAAATTCAAAAAGTTGAAACATTAACAAAATCGTACTCTGATCACAACTCGATTCTGTTGACGATTCGATTTGGTACATCGGGTTCCGCTGGCATTTACAAGACTATTTACTATCTTGTCCTAATTGTTTGAACAAGCGAAAGAAATAATTAAACTATTTCAGAGAAACCAAAATAAGGGAACAGATATTAAACGGTGTCTGGCTGCAAGCAAAGAAGTCATCCGCGGATTTTTTATTCAAAAACATCATGATCCTCTCTAGAAAAAAACAGAAACGAAACTAATCTCAAAGAGATGATAAGAAAGAGAAGAGCTAAACAATCCTCGGAATGAAAGATTTTAAGAGAAATAAACATGCTGCGAAAGCAGTACAATATGGCTGCACAAGATCTGGCAAAAAATGCTAAAAAGTCTCAAAGTAAAACAACTCAGGAGCCAACAAACCCGGGGAAATGGTTAGCACAAAGGATGTGCAAAGCCAAAGGAAAAAAAATATTACTAAGATTATGTGGAAACAAGTTCACACAAATATGAAAGGACTAAAAGTTGCAACATTTAGTTACTTCGTATATTGTTCAAGCTAAAGTTACTAAAAGATCAGAAATAGAAGATTACCTTCAGAAATGTCCGTGCCAGAACTGTCTCAACAACAAATATCGAGTGGATTAAATAACAGTAACTCTGCAAGAATTAATGAGGCCATCCAGAGGGCAAAAAAAAACAAGGCTCCGGGTCCGGACGGCTTCACATCAAGATTTTACAAAACTTTTCAATCTGAATAAACGTACCTTATTGGAGTAATGAAACTCTATTAATTGTGATGGTCTGCCATACATGGGAGGAAGCTAATGTAGTTTTGTTCGTGAAGAAGGACGAGATAGTCAAATGTTGAAGAGTTAGGCCCATCACCCTTTGAACAGTGATTATAAGTTATTTGCTAATTATTTTGTCTAACAGATTGAAAAGGGGTGCTTCACAATCATCCAGGAAGACAATGCGGGTTCCTCCCATCAAGGCAACTTAAGGACAATCTAAGGTATTTTGTGATGTTATAGAGCATTTTGATTTGCACAATGAGAGAGAGCTAGCACATCATCTTCCTGGATATTGAAAAAGCATTTGACAGCCTGACTGGTATATCATTGTGAGAACATTGCACGTATAGGGGCAGGCCAAAGGTTACGGATTGGATTAGATCATATATGTTAAACAATCAGCAAGGATCATAATTAATGATCAAGAACAGAAAATATCCCTCTATACAGAGGAACTAGACAAGGCTGCTCCCTTCCCTCTCCTGTTTATTTGTGTGATGGAAACTTTGTTAATTAATTTAAGGAAGGGACATTTAATTCAGGGGTGAAATTTAAAGGTGAAAGTCTGAAGTGAGAGCATACGCTGATGACGTTGTGGTGACATTGCAGACCCACTGATGGGATGTGAAAATTATTAGAACACTTAGCCAAATTTGAAAAGGTTTCAGGTCTGAAAGTTATACAGACAAACGGCTGTAATACTAAAATATGAATCAAGAGAAACAAAGTAGACTAAAAAAATTACAGGCTTTAATATTGCTGACAAGGTGAGATACCTTGGGGTAACTTAACAAGCAAAATGCCCAACTCTATTTAGAAACAACTATCATAATAAAGTGGACAGAAATCAAAAGAGATCTTAAGAAGTGGCCAGTATTTAAATCTTTCCTTCTAGGGATGTATTGCCGCAATCAAAATGTTGTAACACCAAAACTCATATTCTTGTTTCCTTACTTCCCCATTCTGAAACATGAAAAATATTCAAGATGGCAAAAACAGTTAGCGGATTTTGTTTGGGCTGGGAAAAAGCCTTAGAATTAAGATGAAAATACTACATGATGCGAAACAAAGAGGTGGTTTTGCCCTCCCCAAATTAAATTTGTCTTATGAAGCCAGTTTAGCTTGTATGAAGGAATGGATTACTCTGCAAAACAGAACTGCTGAAGTTAGTAAAGCACAGACAACAGGGTTCGGATGGCATGGCTATCTATTCTATGAGAAAACGAAAGCAAATAGAAACTTCAATAACCCATTTCATCCGATCCTGTTTAATTAGAGTGTGGAATAAATATAAGGACAGAATAGCTCCCATATCCCTCTGTGGGTTTCACCTCATGGGCTATGTATGTTATTGACCCAAAAAGAGAAGAGATATGGATAAGATATAGGATTGATTGATATAAAGGGAACCTAAAGTCGCTCATGAGAAATTAATTGACGAGGATGGGATATTGGTTGGTTTCTATACGACAGTTAACGCAGAGATTTATTTAGACAAAAAACAAAGGGCTTCTCTAACACTAAATCTGTTTGAAGAGATATTTTGGATATAAGATGGTAAAAACCTTGTCAAAGATTTATAAAAATTGTTTGGAATGGTACCAGAGGATGAATTAATTAAGGATGTAATTGTGTGAAATGGGCTCAGGACTGTGGAAGGAAATCAAATTAGAACAGTGGGAGGAGTCTTGGAATGCGAGAATGAAATACTCTACTTCGCAATTGTTAGAAAAAACTATTACAAATCTTGTACAGGTGGTATTTAACACCTGTAAAAATGACAAAATTATAAGCGGGGCATAAGATTGTTGGAATGTAAGAAAGACATTGGTACCTTCTACCATTTATTGGTGGTTTGCGACAAAGCAACAACCTTTGGAAAAAGTTCCAGATTGGAAATTATGAAATTTTGGGAGTTAATTAAGGTTTAACGCAGTGACCATGATTTGTTATGTTAGATGGGGATGTGGAAGCAAGGTTTGGAAAAATTATTTTTATATGTTCACGGCTGCGCGATTGGTATTGCGAGAAGTTGGAAATCGATGAGACATAGAAATTGAAGAATGGAGATTAAAGCTATTTCCATTGATGGAATTGATTTAATATCAACATAAAGTGGAAAACCAAGATAGCTCTAACTGGAGGTCAACGTGGGAATCTGTCATAAAGTTTATGGGAAAAAAATGGGGGGAAAGTGCTAATTGGACCTCAAATATGGATGAAATTGTTACGACAATTATGTTAGATGATGGAATTTGTAAGAAACAAGGATAAATCTATATCAATGAAATGTTAAATGGCTCTGTTTTTTTCTTTTTTTCTTTTTTGAGATGTGATCCTTTGCAAATTCAAGTTCAATTCCATTCACAATTAGCCCAGGTTTGTGAGAGAGGAAATACAAAATCGAAATTCACGAAAAAGGGGATACCCTTAAATAGAAAATCTAAATAATTATTAGACATTTTCATTAGAAATTGGGAAGCACTACATAGGTATTCAATTGGATATTATAGATTCCTCACATTTCCAAGGATTGTGAGAATGTGGCGTGGGAGACAACGCAAGTTTGCTATCTGGTTTTTCTTTTGGGTAAGTGTCACAGAAGGGAATGTGTGTATTGAGAATGTGGAAATCGTTCTAGGTGTCTTAGGGGATATAGGGAGTGTTTTAACACAACAGACTAAATTAAAATAAGAATGGTAAACAAGTAGGGAGGGGTTTGGGGTATTGTATTGTGGTAGGTATAAGCAGTGATTATTGCAGATGTTTTGTTTGTCGGTTACAGTGTATCAAAATTTAATAAATATATTTTTAAGAAAGAGTGTTTGTGTGTTTTGTGTTTTGCACAGCAGGGGGTTGGAATTTGTGGTGTTGTGGTCTTTTTCCAACTCTATGATTCTATGATCCATGATTCAGGAAGGGGGAATTGAAAGCATTTTCCCTGCATAGCCATATAGTGATTTGTAGAGGAGGAACAAACTAGTCCAGTAGCAATATCTTCCCACAGCAAGCTAGCAACTTTTGTAGAATAAATTCAGAGTTTCTCATGCATACCTTTACAGTGGCTCACAGAGTTACTTTATACATCAGTAGTATGATCTGTACCTAATATAGCGGATATTACATATCCACTTACATTGGGGGAAGTAAAGCCTGTTTCCTCCATGGAATTCCTTAGCTGCCGTTGGCTGTGGTGTTCTCTATGGGTATTTTGGTGTTATTGCAGGAAGCTTTATCTGTTGGAAAAGAATCGTTCATTAGTTAATACCCATAAAATTAAACACAATTGAAGAGAAATAATACATATTACATGATTATTACCTTTCCCTGCTCTGATGTAATGCCGAGGTCAGTGCAGAATAAGTCCCGTATCATCTATGCTTACTGATAGATCACAATGCTGACCTGCATGTATCACCGAGCCCTGCTAGGAGCCGATTAGCTCTGTAACCTGGGCCCAGGCCCTTCCGGCTGGGTACTCTGTCAATTACAGATAAGGGGAGCGGGCAGGGGGGAGGCGTAGCCATATCCATAAAACACAATCTTACTTTACCAGGATACCTATCCGTGCATTAAACACATTGAATGCATTTCCTTCGCTTGAAGACCAGGGAGAGTTTGGGATTCTGTTGGTCTATCGCCTACCCCGTAACGTAACAGACTCCCTAGCTGAGCTGATGTTGGAATCGCCTGGCTGTTTGTCCTGGGTGACCTCAACATCCCTCTCCAAGGGTGACTGACTAATCTGACTGGTGCGGCTCGGGAATTCATGGGTTTCATGACAAACATGGGCCTCTCCCAGTAGTCTCTGAGCCCACGCATTCGCAGGTCATACTCTTGTGTGGTCTTCTGTACCCAAACAGGCAACTAGTATCTCCGCATTAGCTGAACAGATCATTTCCTGGTTAAGGTTGGTTGGAGACTCTATTCCTCCCTCTGGGGTGGAGGACCAATTGAGAATTGGTTCGCCCTCGAAGGCTGATGGAACCCATAGGTTCCAAGAAGCCTGGGGTTCTTTGGTTGGCAGTGCCAGTGACTCTGTTGAAGTTCTGGTTAATTATGGAATAACACATCACCATAGGCTTTAGACATGATCGCTCCCACGGTCCTTTCCAACCCCACTAAAAACCGTAACCTTGGTCACACTGAAGAGCTTTAAACAAATGAAGCAGGTTTGGACAACGACTGAGAAGTCGGTTGGCTGAAATCTCCAACTCATATCTGATAAGATACGTCATAGGACGAAGATGCAGCCAAAAAATCTTTCTTACTCTGCATCTATTGCGTCTGTGAAATCTCGTCCAGCTGAGTCAGTGGTATGAGTTTAACACCAACTGCCTCCCACCCAGAACCCTCTATTATAGTCAACCATAGCTTACTGTAATGCTTTTAATGATTATTTACAGACTAAAATCTCCTTCGGATAAGAGCTGATTGGATGCCAACTTTAAGTCAGAAGCATGGAGAGAGGCATCCAACGCCTCCGCCATTACTGTTAGACTGAATCAATTTGATTGTGGACAAGCTCCTTAGTAGTCTGAAAAAAACGACTTGCCCTTGACCCTTGCCCACCTGCTGGTCTCCAGGGGGTGATATAGTCAAGCTGATGTGAAAATATAATCAAATGCATCCTTCAGGGAGGGTACCCTGCCTTCTTGTCTTAAGGGAGGCAGTGGCAGACCACTCTTAAAAAAGCCCTCCCTGGACCCTCTGGATAGAAATAACTACAGGCCACAGTCTCGTTGTTGCCATTCTTGAGCAAGTTATCGAGAGGCAGTCGTCAATCAACGACAGGCAGTCCTTGGATGAAGCTGATTATCTGGACCCATTTCAAACCGGATTCAGGGCAGGATACGGAGTTGAGACGGCCTTGGTCGCCTTAGTTAGATGATCTCCGTCAAGGCATCGACAGGGGAAGTGTGACCCTGCTGGTGCTCTTAGGACTCTCAGCGGCCTTCGATACCATCGACCATGGTATTCCTTCTGGAACGCCTGAGAGAGTTAGGTATCGAGGCAACTGTTCTACAGTGGTTCCGGTTTCTACCTCTCAGGCAGATAGTCCAGATGGTTGGCGCTAGGAGACAGTTGCGCTTCTAAAAGAGAGATAAAATTGGTGTACCCCAGGGCGCAATATTGTCTCCTATGCTGTTTAAACATTTACACATGAAGCCGCTGGGAAAATCATCCAGAGACATGGGGCAGGATGTATCAGTATGCTGATGACACCCAAATATATTCTCTCTATGTTTCCTCAAACTGATGCAGTGTCTATGGGATGGGCATTCTCCTCTGAATGCCTGTCTTGGGGCGGTATGGACTGGATGAGGGAAAACCGGCTCAAGCTGATCCAGGTAAGACGGGGTACTTGTTATAGGAAACCCAAGCCCAGGGTATGGATTATGTCAGCCAGTTCGGATGGTGGGTCACACTTCCTGCAAGGAGACTCTGTCCGCAGCTTAGGGGTGCTCCTTGACTCGTCACTTCACCTGACAGCTCAGGTAGATGTGACAGTTCAGGAGCACTTTTTATCAGCTTCGGCTGATACGCCAGCTGCGCCTCTTCCTGGAGCAGGGAGACCTTGAAACAGTTGTACAGCGCCGGTCACCTCTCGATTGCACTTCTGTAATGCGGGCTACCCTTGTGCCAAGTTCAGAAACTTCAACTTTACAATATGGCAGCCAGGTTAATTACAGGTACTCGTCGTACCGATCACATAACACCGGTTTTGAAATACCTTCACTGGCTGCCAATTAGTTTTCCGGACAGGTACAAGGTGCTGTTGGTTCCTTCAAAGCCCTACCATGGCTTGGGTCCAGAATACTTAGAGATCACCTACTTCCATAGGTCCGTCCCGCACTCTAGGTCCTCGGGGAAGAAAATTACTCAGCCAATAAATCTAGGCTAACTTCAGTCACCCGAAGAGCCTTTCCATCGCAGTTCCGAAGCTATGAATGGACCTACCGAAGGAGATCCGTGACTTTCTACTCTTACAGCCTTTAAGAAGGCTTTAAGATGGATCTCTTCCAGCGGCCTTCCCTACCTAGTTCTACTCCCCATTTACTGTGACTTATGTTCACTCTGTCCACCAATTCTGTCTTTAAATTTAATGAGAAGAATTAAATTAAAATTAATTAAAATAAAATCCTGCCTCAAGAAGAGCCCTCCCTCCATGACATCATCATCAGACCTGGGAGGATGAAGGAAAAAGAAAGGCCCACACTTCCATCAGGCTAAGGTGAATGTTCTCACTTCGCTCTCTTTAATTTTATTGTATTTCATTTATTGTATTGTATTTTATGTTATTATCTTTATTTTTACTGTTGTAACCCGCCTTGGATTCCTTGTGATTGGGCGGGCAATAAATAAATCCTCATCATCATCATTTCATCATCCATTCATCATCATCATCATCATCATCATCATCAGTCATCATCCTCATCATATGTACTATAGGGCTAGAACTCTTTCTTCTTTTCACAGATCTATTCTTTTCGGTATAACCTGATGGTTGATAGTAATTATTTAAACAAATCATCATGGCATTGAGAAGGGGCATTTCAACACTCTGTCCTTTGTATGCTCTGTCTCTCTCTCTCTCTCTGTGCCACCTCATTTCTCTTTATTCCTAATTTTCTCCCTCTCAGGGGTTGTATAGATGGGTGGCATGCAGCCGCCCCTTTACTGGATGGATTGGGGCCGTGGTACCCTCACGCTGCAGCTTCAATCCAGCCTCTGGAGATCGCAAAAGGAGCCGCAAAAAGTGGCTCCTTTTTGTGCCCTCCAAGGGGCACCATAGCCATGGCGGTGCAGCTTTATGTGGATGCAGCACCAGAGGAGTGTCATGATGGCGCGCTCTGTGTGGACTGATGTGTGCCAAAATGGCGCTCTGGGGACAAGGTTAGGGCATCCAGCATATGGACGCTGTGCCCTAACTCTGCCCACAGGCCGGCACAAAGTGCCTGTCTGTACAGGGCCTGGTTTCTCTTTTTTCTCTGTCTGTTTGCCAAGGATAGCTTACCCTCTTCTTATCTAGAAGAACTTCATTCTCTGCATAAAGTTCTTAGAGCCTTTAGAAAGGTTCTTAAAGTTTTAAAAGTTTTAATACAGTCACAATATTTTTAAAAAATATTATTGATATTATGATATACAAATATAAAGGGAGTTGCACAAATAATTTGTAAAATTATCAGACAAACAAAATAGATATCACAAACAATACAAATATTCAAGCTAAGGGGTGAAACAGACGGCTCCTTGGCACTAGCTTGGGGGCGGCGTTAGAGTGTGGCATTTAGACACTGCATGCTCTGATGCCACCCCCAGGCGGCATCATGCTGTTTGCCCTACCACATGGTGGGCAGCTTTGCAGTGCTCTGGCAGTACAGTGTTTATATGGCTTTTTGCCGGTTCAAAAAGGAGCAGCATTTTGTTGCCTCTTTTTGGACTGGCAAAAAAGTGGATTGGGGCCCTGGCATGCAGTTGCTGCAGCCCTGATCCAGGTTTCTCCAGGATGGTTTGAAGCCACCCCGTTAGGGCCGTCTGTTTAACTGGTGTCTTGGGGAGGAGTTATTCACGGTTTTCCTACATTCGCGGAGGTCTTGCACCCCTAAACCTTGAGAATGCGGAGAGATGACCTAATGACGCTAAGTGCGTCATTTCCGACTACCTGGCATCTGATTTTCCATTGTCTGACCATCATTTAATTTCTTTTACTCTTACTTATATCCCACCTCCTCGTCGTACTGTCCAGCGCCATTTCCGCGACCTTCAGTCTGTTAACTCTGACCATCTCAGTCAGACTTTGAATTCATCTCTCTCTTCTCTTGATCTTGGGGACTCTGCTGATTCAGCAATGTCTTTATTTAATTCCATTCTTTCTTCAACTCTTGACAGCTTTGCTCCTGTATCATCTGTACGTGTGTCTTCCCCCATGACTAGGCCTCAGCCCTGGCTCACTCCCACTATCAGGTACCTCCGGTCCTGCTCTCGAGTGGCCGAACGTCTTTGGAAAAAGTCTAGGGAACCGGCTGATTTCATTCATTATAAATTCATCCTTTTATTTTTTTCACGTGCTCTGTTTATGGCAAAACAGAACTATTTTAAATCGCTGATCTGCACTAATGAGAGGCATCCGCAGCGTTTGTTCTCCTGCTTCAATACACTACTCAAACCTTCCTCTCCCCCTGTCTTCTCATCTTTTCCCCCCACTGATTTCGCCAACTACTTCATCACAAAAGTCACTACTATTCGATCTGAAATAGTTCCTCCCGACTTGCCCCCTATCACTAACCTCCTGGTACCTCCTACTAATAAACTCTCTGTGTTTCCCCCTGTTTCTCTGGATGAACTCTCTAAGCTGCTAAATTCTTCCAAACCTACTACCTGTTCTCTTGATCCTATTCCCTCCCGTCTCCTAATCTCTATAGCCCCTTCTCTTCTGCCCTCGCTCCTCTATATCTTTAATCTCTCTCTCTCTTTGGGTTCCTTCCCTTCTGACTTCAAACATGCTCTCGTTTCTCCAATTCTGAAGAAACCCTCTCTCGACCCCTCTTCTTTGTGTAGCTATCGTCCAATTTCTCTTCTTCCTTTTCTTTCTAAGGTCCTAGAACGGGTCGTTTATTCTCGCTGTATTAAGTTTCTTGAAGCCAACTCTATCCTAGACCCCTTCCAATCTGGCTTCCGCCCACGGCACTCTACAGAGACAGCCCTCACCAAGATCTCAAATGATCTCTTGCGGGCCAAGGCAAATGGCCTCTACTCTATTCTCATTCTTCTGGATTTGTCTGCAGCCTTTGACACTGTTGATCACTGTCTCCTGGTTGATTTACTTTCTGACCTTGGGTTCGCCAACTCTGCTCTCGATTGGTTTAAATCTTACTTGTCAGATAGATCTTTTGCAGTGGTCATGGGTGGTCAGACTTCATCCTCTGTTCCGCTATCTGTTGGAGTTCCCCAGGGCTCTGTCTTGGGTCCCCTTCTGTTCTCTCTATACACACTGTCTCTAGGTAAACCTCATCAGTTCTTTTGGTTTCTCCTGTCATCTGTATGCCGACGACACTCAGCTGTATCTCTCCACCCCTGACCTTTCGACGGGGCTTGAACAGCAAGTTTCTTCTTGTCTGACTGCCATCTCTCAGTGGATGCGGCTTCAGCGCTTGAAGCTCAACATGTCTAAGACTGAGCTTCTCGTTTTTCCACCTAAACCCACGCTTCATTATTCCTTTTCTGTTTCTGTCGACGACACTTCTATTCAACTGGTTCATCAAGCCCGCAGTCTTGGCTTCATTTTTGACTCTTCTCTGTCATTTATTTCCCAGATCCAGGCCACCGCCAAGACCTGTAGATTCTTTCTCCACAACATTGCCAAGATCCGTCCATTCCTCTCAATCTACTGCCAAGACTCTGGTCCATGCCCTAGTGGTTTCGCGACTAGATTATTGTAACCTCCTTCTAACAGGGCTTCCTCTTTCACACCTCCATCCTTTAATCTCTGTCCAGTATTCAGCTGCCCGTATTGTCACATCTGCTCGCCGCTTTGACCATGTTTCTCCTCTTTTAACCTCCCTTCATTGGCTCCCCTTCCCCTTCCGCATCCGGTACAAGCTTTTGTTACTGACTTTCAAAGCCCTCCATGGGTTGGCCCCTCCTTACTTATCTGACCTTCTTTCTCCTTACATTCCTACTCGCACCCTCCGCTCTGGTAGTCAGGGTCTCCTGTCACAGTGTAGGACTACCACTGCCCCCTCCCGAATTTGTCCCTTCTCGCTTGCTGCCCCTTACTCCTGGAACCTTCTTCCTCATCACTTCTCTACCCAGTTTCAAAACTGAATTAAAGACTATATTGTTTAGAGAAGCATTCCCAGAGGTGAGCCCCTCTCTGACCCAGGAAGCCTCCTTCTAACCATCCATCAAGAAGCCAAGCCCTTCCTCCAGTCCATCTGCCTTGGTCCAGGCCTCGGAGGTGGAGAAGAGCTGCTCCTGATCCTATTCCCCACCACCACTCCCTTCTCCTTTTGTGTCATGTCTTTTAGATTGTAAGCCTGAGGGCAGGGAACCGTCTGACTAAAAAATTTATGTACAGTGCTGTGTAAACTTACAGCGCTTTATAAATAAAGGATAATAATAATAATAATAATAATAACAACAGTATACCAAAAGGGAGTAAAACCATCAATGCCTACAAAGAATAAAGAAACCAGAGACAGGTTAAGGTTTTATAAATTAGATTAATGATAGATTAATGATTGATTAATGATAGAGTTCATATAGAAATGATAATTGAGATGGACAGGTTGCTCACCTGTAATGGTATTTCTTCGAGAGTTCATCTGGATACAAATGGGTTGTACTGCGCCTGTGCAGTGCTGCATGGAAAACTTCTAGAATCATTGGGCAAAGTTAACTTTGCAACTTTTTGGTGGTAGCTTTGCCCATCCTTTATAAGTTCCCTGTTTTCCCGCTCTTTCCCCAGTTCCGAAATTTATGCCACGTGAGCGACATGAGAATGAGCCAATGTAGAGCAGGACACTGAGGGGAGGATGGGCGGGATTTGTATGTATTCACAGATGACCACTCAAAGAAATACCGTTACAGGTGAGCAACCTGTCCATCTTCTTCGTGGTCTCTGCAAATCATACAAATGGGTTAGACTGACAAGCTTAGGTCAGTGGTGGAGGGAGTGCCATGACACCAAAGTCAGGTTCAAATAAAGCTGTGTTATTAAACCACACAATAAAAATCTTTGAACCAAAACAGTGTTTGATGTGTTCAGTAATTGAAAAATAGTACCTAAACATGTTCAAGTCAAAGGCACATTTCAAACATATTAGGTCATGAAGGACCTATGTAAACCATGCCAATTGGCAATAAAGACATTCATTGTCAAGCTTGTAACATATGGAAATGCAGTACAAATCTATGTAAACCTGAAAACAACACTGCCCTCCCAAAAGCTGCATCCTGTTTGGCCCTGGTGTCCAGCCTATAATGCTTGATGAAAGTCAAGGGCTGGGACCAAACAGCAGCTTTACAGACATCCTCCAAGGGGACCCCAGTCAAGAGTGCGGAGGATATCACTACCGCCCTAGTTGCATAAGACTGAACCCTGGCTGGGAGAGGTCTGCCTGACAGTTCATAGTAGACGTGGATGGTACCAGCCAACCATTTGGAAAGTCTCTGCGCCATCACAGGCAGTCCCTTTTTTAGCTCTGAGTAGCACTGGAACAGCCTCTTGGAATGGCTTGAACCCGCAGTTCTGTCCAAATAGAAGGCCAAAGCCCTCCGAAAGTCCAAGGTGTGCAAGCGGCGTTCGGTGTCAGTGGTTGGGTTCGAGCCAGGGTCGGTAAAACAATGTCCTGACACATGTGGAAGGAAGACACCACCTTAGGCAGAAAGGTAATGTCGGTACGGAGGACAACCTTATCCTTATGGAACCTAAGGAAAGGCTGATCCCTCCACGCAAGGCACAGTTTGCCCGCACGGCGGGCGGTCATGACCACAAGAAAAGCTGTCTTTCAAGTCAACAGCCTCAAGTCCAATGTGGCCATGGGTTCAAAGGGCTTGGATTGCAAACCAGACAGCACAGTGTCCAGACTCCAAGCAGGTGTCGGTACCGGGACTGGAGGATGGAGGTTGTTGCAACCCTTCAGGAAACTCTTCACCAGAGGGTCCCTGAAAAAAGAAGGTTTGCCATCAAACTAGAAATGGGAACAGATGGCAGAAAGATAACACTTGATGGAGATGAGGCACAGCCCCGAATCCAAAAGTGTCATCAGGAACTCCAACACCACCGGTGTTGACACTCGGGATGGAGAAAGGTCTCTCGCAGAAATTCTACAAATTTCTTCCATTTGGAAGCATAGGATTTCTTGGTAGCCGGCTTCTGGGCAGCCAAGATCACCGTCTGTACGGAGGGAGGTAAGGGAGTCTCTACGCCATCAATGGCAGATTCTCGATGTCCGGATGCTGGACCTGATTGTCCTGCAGAGTGAGGAGATCTGGACAGAACTTGAGGCAGAGAAAGTCCCTCTGGGTGAGGTGAAGCAGGGACAGAAACCACAGTTGTCTCAGTCACCACGGTGTGATCAGGATGGCATCCAAGTGGTTTCTTGTCATCTTGGATACCACCCTGGTGATCAGAGGAAACAGAGGGAAGGCGTACAGCATCTTTCCTGACCAAGCGAAGATGAACGCATCTCTGAGGGAGTTGTCGTTGCGTGCTCAGGAACAGAACTGGGGATAGTGGCTGTTGAGAGTGGTCGCGAAGAGGTCGATCTGTGGGGTTCCCCACTGACTGAAGAGGTCATTGACCATCTCGGGATGGAGTCTCCACTTGTGGCAAATGGTGGAGAACCTGTTGAGCTGGTCGGCCAAGTCGTCTTCTTGGTATGCACCATTCCCAGATGCGGTGGGTGATGTCGAGCAAGGTCTGGGACCTGGTGCCTCCTTGTTTGTTGAGGTAGTACATCACTGTGTTATTGTCTGTCAGGAGGAGTACTACCTTGTTGGAGAGGTTCTTTTCAAAGGCCCTTAAGGCCTTTTCCACTGCCAGCATCTCGAGGGCATTGATATGAAAGGCTTGTTTGTGGAGGGATCACTTCTGGTAGGGCCTGGAGAATGTTGGTACAGGACTGAGAGACTCTTTTAAAAAGAGTGCAAAGACCTCGTGGAAATTAGCCAAAGGAGTAGACAGAAGAATGGTCAAACAAGCTGAGTGTTACTGATAACCAGAGTCCAAAACAAGCCAAATCACTATCCAAAAGAGAAGTCAGAGCCAAAAACGTGTCAAAATCGAAAGCGAAGGAAGGAGCAAATTCCAAGCGAGGTTCCCTGTGCTGCTCATGTGGTGATCAAAAGTAACTACAGAAGGGTGGGAAGACACCGAGCCTATATAGAGGGTGGGCAAAGCTACCGCCAAAAAGTCTTCCCTAGCGATTCCAGAAGGATCCGAAATTGCTGTGGAGGCACAGAATAACCCAGAGACCATGAAGAAGAAGACTGACTTTCGGGGGTTGCCCTTCCCACAAAGAATCATAGAATCGTAGAGTTGGAAGAGACCACAAGGGCCATCCAGTCCAACCCCCTGCCATGCAGGAAATCCAAATCAAAGCATCCCTGACAGATGGCCATCCAGCCTCTGTTTAAAGACCTCCAAGGAAGGAGACTCTATCACCCTCCGAGGGAGTGCGTTCCACTGTCGAACAGCCCTTACTGTCAGGAAGTTCTTCCTAATGTTGAGGTGGAATCTCTTTTCCTGTAGCTTGCATCCATTGTTCCGGGTTCTGTTCTCTGGAGCAGCAGAAAACAAGCTCAATATGACATCCCTTCAAATATTTAAACAGGGCTATCATATCACCTCTTAACCTTCTTTTCTCCAGGCTAAATATCCCCAGCTCCCTAAGTCGTTCCTCATAGGACATGGTTTCCAGTCCCTTCACCATTTTAGTCGCTCTCGTTTTGACATGCTCCAGTTTCTCAATGTCCTTTCTGAATTATGGTGCCCAGAACTGGACACAATATTCCAGGTGGGGCCTGACCAAATCAGAATACAGTGGCACTATTACTTCTCTTGATCTAGATAGACACTATACTTTTATTGATGCAGCCTAAAATTGCATTGGCCTTTTTTAGCTGCCGCATCGCACTGTTGACTTATGTTCAACTTATGGTCTACTTAGATTCCTAGATCCCTTTCACACGTAGTTTCATTCAGCCAGGTGTCCCCAATCCTATATTTGTGCATTTTATTTTTCCGCCCTAAGTGCAATACCTTACATTTATCCGTGTTGAATTTCATTTTGTTAACTTTGGCCCAGCTTTCTAGTCTATTCAGGTCATTTTGAATTTTGATCCTGTCCTCTGGGGTATTAGCTATTCCTCCTAATTTGGTGTCATCTGCAAATTTGATAAGTATGCTCCCAATTCTGTTGTCCAGGTCATTGATAAAGATGTTGAATAGCACTGGGCCCAGAACAGAGCCCTGTGGGACCCCACTGGTCACTTCCCTCCAGGATGAAAAGGAGCCATTGTTGAACACCCTTTGCATTCGGCTGGTCAACCAGTTACAAATCCATGTAACAGTTACCTTGTCTAGTCCACATTTTACAAGCTTGTTTGCAAGAATGTCATGGGAAACCTTGTCAAAGGCCTTACTGAAATCAAGATATACTATATCCACAGCATTCCCTTCATCTACCAAGCTGGTAATTTCATCAAAGAAAGAGATTAGATTTGTCTGGCATGACTTGTTTCTCTGAAACCCATGTTGACTTTTTGTGATTATGGAATTGCCATCTAGATGTTCACAGACTCTTTGTTTAATGATCTGCTCTAGAATCTTTCCTGGTATAGATGTCAGACTAACTGGACGATAATTGGTTTTTTCCCTTTTTGAAGATGGGGACAATGTTTGCCCTCCTCCAGTCTGCTGGGATTTCTCCTGTTTTCCAGGAGTTTTCAAATATTATTGCCAATGGCTCTGATATTACATTTGCCAGTTCTTTTAATACCCTTGGATGGAGGTATTTAGGAGACCTAAATTCATTTAGATTAACAAGGTATTCCTCTACTATCTCTTTATTTATTCTGTGCTGAAATTCCCCTATTCTGTCCTCTGCTCCATTATGCTCAGGTTGAGCACCCTTTTCCTTTTCTGAGAAGACTGAGGCAAAGAAGGTATCAAGTAATTCTGCCTTTTCTCTGTCCCCTGTTAACATTTTGCCATCTTCTCGATGCAGTGGCCCTACCATTTCCTCCTTCTTACTTTTGCTGCGGACATATCCAAAAAAGCCCTTTTTGTTGTTCTTAACCTCTCTAGCAAGTCTGAGTTCATTCTGTGCTTTAGCTTTTCTGACTTTACCCCTACACAAGCCTGCTATTTCTTTGAATTCCTTTTCCGTGATTTCCCCCTTTTTCCATTTCTTATACATGCTCCTTTTAAAACTTTGCTCAGTTGAAAGTTCCTTAGTCATCCATCCTAGTTTCTTGAGACACCTCCCATTTTTCTTTCTCACTGGAACTGTTTGAAATTGTGCCTTCAGTATCTCTCTTTTGAGAAACTCCCATCCGTCCTGAACTCCTTTATCTTTTAGTATTTCTGTCCACGGGATCACCCTCAATACTTCTCTAAGTTTACTGAAATTTGCTCTCCTAAAGTCTAGAATGTGTGTCTGACTATGCCTGATTTGTCCTTTCCAATGTATTACAAACTCCAGGAGAACATGGTCACTTCCACCTAAGGATCCCACCACTTGCACCCCATTAACCAAGTCATCCTTGTTGGTTAGGATCAGATCTAAAATAGCTGATCCCCTTGTTGCCTCTTCCACCTTTTGGACAATGAAACTGTCTTCCAGGCAAGTGATGAATTTGCTAGACCTTGAGGATTTTGCTGAGTTTGACTTCCAGCAAATATCAGTATAGTTGAAGTTGCCCATCACTACTACATCTCTCCTTTCTCAATGTGTGGTCATCTGTTCTAGAAAGGCATCATCCAATTCCTCAGTCTGACTTGGAGGTCTGTAGTAGACTCCCAGCATAACATCCTTGTTGTTTCCCTCCCCTTTAATTTTTATCCAGATGCTCTCCACCTGGCTGTCAGTATTGATGTCCCGGATCTCTTCACTGGTGTAAATATCTCTGACATATAGTGCTATTCCTCCTCCTTTCCTGTTTGGCCTATTTCTCTTAAAAAGGTTATACCCCTCTATTTCCACATTCCAATTATGAGGCTCATCCCACCAGGTTTCAGTGAGGCCTATTATATCATATTTGCTTTGTTGTACTAGGAGTTCAAGTTCATCTTGCTTATTTCCCATGCTCTGTGCATTAGTGTAGAGACATTGTAGACCATGGGTCCCTTTTACTTGCTGCTTGTGTAAGTTTTTTTGCCTCCCACTGTTGGGTCCTTGTACTTTTTTTCTTGTTTCCTCTATGTCAGTTTGACTATTTTCGCCATCCCTTTCGCCTTCTTTAATATTGTCTCCCTTCCCCTCGGAACTCAGTTTAAAGCCCTCCTGATCAAGTTCTTGAGACTGTTGGCAAAAACATTTCTTCCAACTGGCGTGAGATGCAATCCGTCCGTTGCAAGAAGTCCCTCCTCATGGAACTGCAGCCCATGATAGAAGAATCCAAATCGTTCTCGGTGGCACCATCTGCAGAGCCAGTTGTTCACATCCACTATTTTCCACTCCCTTCCTGGAGTGGCAGAAGAGACGAGATGACAACCTGTGAATCCATTTCTTTCAGCTTCCTACCCAGAGCCTCGTAATCCCTTCTGATGTTCTGAAGGCTGTGTCTTGCAGTATCATTGGTTCTCACATGGACCAAAAGGAAGGGGTATTCGTCAATAGGCTTGACTAGTCTAGACAGCCTCTCTGTCACATCATGGATCTTTGCCCCAGGGAGACAACACACCTCTCAAGACATCTTGTCAGGCCTACAAATCACTGCTTCCTCAGCAAGGAGTCCCCCACTATGACCACACGCTTGCTCTGAGGCTTAGCAGTGACTGTTCCCTCGGGTGGAACTCTCAGGCTCCCCTGCTCTGTCCCTGAAGTCTGTCCATGCTGCTCTTCTTCATCCTCCTTGATAAGGGAACGAGCTTTGAATTGATTCTCTAGCTGCAAGCTCCCAGAACAATCCCTTCTTCGCTTACTTCTCTGTGTGACATTCCTCCAGCTGTCTCCCTCCTGTATATGGGAAGTGACCTCCTCCGCCCTAGCATCTTCCTTTACGTCGTACTCATCCAAGATCGTTAGTTCTGTTGTGTCTTGGAAATCCTCTTGTTCCCTAATATGCTGAAGTGTAGCTAACCTGGACTCCAGCTGCTGCACTTTCTCCTCAAAGAGTGCTACCAACTTGCACTTGGTGCATGTGAAGTTCTCCACTTCTGTAGGCAAGAAGACAAACATCCCACAAGAGTTTCAGGTGACTGCTGCAGATCTCTTGGCGTCCATACTGCAAATCTTTAGTAATGACTGAAACAGGACTGTGGGCTTCCTCCTCAAAAAATTCTCTGGTAAACATCAAAGTTAAGGCCCCTGATGACTTGGCCTTTTCACCAGTGTGTGGAAGCGAGCTCAATCTACTGGGAATACAACTTTATAGGAAGGTCCTGGCTGCTATCTTATATACTTAAAGGCAAGTTTCTGTTTCAATTTCTGCTTCTAACCCGATGCTACTTGTGTAGAGTTGTTGAGTTAAAAAAAATTAAAATTCACGTGCGATTAGGCGCGCAGCTCTGAAAGGAGTTATATAGAGCTAGTCTGCTAGCTCCGCCCCTTGTGACTCACAGATGTGACTTGCAGAAGCTCCGTCCCTTCAGCAACAAGCACACTTCCTCAAGATGGCTGCCCAGCTACTCCTCTCCTTCTCCTCTCTCTGGCTGCACTGTTCTGGAAGGCTCTGGAAGGAGTTATATAGAGCTAGTCTGCTAGCTCCGTCCCCTTGTGACTCACAGATGCGATTCACAGAAGCTTGGCCCTTCAGCAACAAGCACACTTCCTCAATATGGCTGCCCAGCTACTCCTCTCCTTCTCCAGCACCAGAAGGTCTCTTTTTCCTGACTACTTGGGAGCAAATGAGAGGAGCAACCCATACAATAGGATGTCCTGACGTCCTCTGCTGGGAAACAGTTTTGCATAGTGGTGTGAGTGTTGGGCTATGACTGTCATAGTCCAGGAGCTGCAGGACTAGGACCCAGAGGAAGAGTCTGATGAAGAGGCAAGTCTTCCAGACAGAGAACAGCCTCCACCTTTCCGTGTTGCAGAACAGCCTCACCCAGCTCTCCCTGCTGAAGATCCTCAGCCAGTTCACCCTGTTGAACAGTGACTTCAGCCAGCAGAACTCTGGCAAGACTCACCTGCTGATGAGGCAGAGGACACAGCTGGGGTCCTAAATGCTCAATCAAGAGGGAGGGAGAAATGTATAGAGCAAAGACGCTGAGCCAGGCTCTGGGCCAAGCAGCAACAAGGAAGCTCTCATTAGAACCAGCTGGTGTCAGCCCATTTAAGAGCTGAGTCTGCCTAAGGTGAATCCTGGAAGCAACTCACCTATTTCCTGGCCAGCATTCCTGTCCCTGATATCTGTTTTCAGACTCATGTACTTCATTCTTTGGGCATCCTGGATTCTTTGACCCTTGGACTATGTTGACCTTGATTCTTGTTGCCTCCCTCGACTTGAACTGCTTTGACAAATGCTTTTCTTCTAATGGACTCTCACAGTCTAGGACTCTTTCTAGCTACTGTTGATGGTTCCTTCCCAGCCAGCTGGTGTAGGTGTTTGGTGAATTAGGACAGCAACCCTGAAGACTAGGGTTTGATTCCCTTCTAGGGCCTGAAACCTACTGGGTGACCTTGGGCAAATCATACACCCTCAGCCTCAGGGGAAGGCAATGGTAAGCCTCATCTGAACAAATATTGCCAAGAAAACCCCATGTCAGGGTCATTTAAAATTGTGTGAAGACACAAAACAACAACCCTGCATTACTAGGCTTTGATACAATTTACATCTTTCAACAAAGCACCAATTTTTACTGCTTATTATTCTTATTAAATCTGAATCTATGTATACTCTACATAATATTTCGCCCTCTGAGGGAGAGAGAAGGCTGGCCCAGTACCATCAAGGGCTAGCCTGAAGAAGGAGGCTCCTCCCTCCCTAACTGTCATCTTTCGGCCTCTGAGGGAGAGAGAAGGCTGGCCCAGTACCATCAGGGGCTAGCCTGAAGAAGGAGGCTCCTCCCTCCCCAACTGTCATCTTTCGGCCTCTGAGGGAGAGAGAAGGCTGGCCCAGTACCAGCAGGGACTAGCCTGAAGAAGAAGAGCCCTCCCTCCGGTCCATCTGCCTTGGTCCAGGCCTCAGAGGGAGAGAAGAATGCTGGACCTGATTCCCTCCCCCCCTCACCATTCCCTTCTCCTTTTGTGTCGTGTCTTTTAGATTGTAAGCCTGTGGGCAGGGAATTGTCTGTTATCCCCTCTATTGTAAACCGCTCGGATTCCCAGTGATTGGGCGGTATATAAATAAAACCTATTATTATTATTATTATTATAATAAAACATACAAAATACTATCAGAGTTGTTTTAGTTGAACATATATTAATTGAAAAATGGCATTTTTTACACTATAAAATAAAGTGGTTAAAAAGAAGCAACTGACACTGGATACTGGTCTAACAACGAACAACTGCCAATAAACTGTTATAATGTATCATCATCATCATTCCAGTAAGAGAGTTGGAGAAGGAGTAGCATTATATGTTTACGCCTATGAAGAGATCCAGGACAAAAATCCTGGAAGCCATTTGGAGAACATCTGGATAAAGATTTAAGGGGAAGGAAATAACAGGAATGTTAATATGAGAGTCTACTACAGACCTCCAAGTCAGACTGAGGGATTGAATAATGCCTTTCCAGATCAGATGACCAGAAACGACAGATGTAGTAGTGATGGATGACTTCATCTATCCTGCTATTTGCTGGAAATCAAAATTTAAGGTTTGCAAATTCCTCACTTGCCTCAAAGACAATTTCATTGTCGGAAAGGTGGTAAAGGCAACAAAAGATCAGCTATTTTCTATCCTAACCAATAGAGATGACCTGGCTATAGTGTGAAAGTGGTAGGATCCTTAGGTGGGAGTGATCACGTTCTCCTGGAGTTAATCATTCAATGGAAAGAGGAAGCAAAGCACAGTCAGACAAGCATTCTAAATTTTGGGAAAGCTGATTCCAGCAAATGTAGGTAAAGACTAGGTGTGATACCATAGTCAAGAACAATAAAAGAGAATGGATGGGAGTTTCCAATGAAAGGAAAAACGGGAGGTGTCTCAAAAACCAAGATGGATGACTAAAGAACTTTTAAATGAGCTAAGTTTTAAATGGGCCATGTATAAAAATGAAAAAGAGGGAAATCACCAAAGAAGAATTCAAACAAATAGGGAATTTTAAGGGGTGAAGTCAGAAAAGCTAAAGTGCAGAACATGCCCAGACTTGCTTGAGCAATTAAGAACAATAAAAAGGGCTTTTTTGGTTATGTCCATAACAAAAAGAAAAAAGAAATGGTAGGGCCAATGTGTGGAGAAGATGGCAAAATGGTAACAGGAGACAGAGAAAAGCCACACCTTCTTTGCCTGAGTCTTCTCACAAAAGGAAAAGGGTGCTCAACCTGAGGAAAATGGAGCAGATGACACAAAATGCAGCACAGAATAAGTAAAGAAGTGAATCCAAGTCTCCAGAGCCAGATGAACTAAATCCAGGGGTATTAAAAGTAGTATCAGTAATCTCAGAGCCACTGACAATAAATCTTTGAGAATTCCTGGAGAACAAGAATTGGCTGAGCGACCGAATCCAAAGGGTGCCCATTAATGGTGCCTCTTCACCTTGCAAAGAAGTGACTAGTGGAATGCCATAGGCTTTTGTCCTGGGCCCAGTGTTATTCAACATCTTTATCAATTACTAGGATGAAGGAATAGAGGGCCTGCTTATCAAAATTGCAGATGACACTGATTTAGGAGGGGTAACTAATACCCCAGAGGAGAGGATAAAAATTCAGAATGTCTTTAGTAGATTACAAAGCTGGATACAGCTGAGGGGAGGATGGGTGGGATTTGTGTGAATTCGGAGGTGACCACTGGAAAAAATACTGTTACAGGTAAGCAACCTGTCCTTCTTCATGGTCTCTGCGAATCACACAAATCATGGTCTCCGCGAATCACTGGCCAAAGCTGACAAGCTTTGGCCAGTGGAGGAGGGACTGTCCAGATATAAGTTGTAAAGTCCAAACAAGTTGTATTTATTTTCCAACAACAATAAATTAATTAACTTTAAAGTGCAACTGTCAAGACTTTGTTTCATTGAAAAACACAGAAGAAATGCATTGCATTTGTAAATATAAATTGCATATTTCAAGCTATTCAACCCGACAATGCAAATGTGAGAGTAAATTTCTTTAGTTCCAAGAAAATGCAGAACAAATGGTGCAGCAGAAAACATTTCAATGTAAACCTGACAGTTATACTGCCCTCCTAAAAGCTGATTCCTATTTGGCCCTGGCGTCCAACCTGTAGTGTTTGATGAAAGTCAATGGCTGGGACCAGATGACAGCTTTGCAGACATCCTTCAAAGGCACACTAGTCAGAAAAAGCGGAGGATGCAGCTACCACCCTGGTTGAATGGGCCTGAATCTTGGCAGGGAGAGATCTACCTGAAAGTTCATAGCAGAGGTGGATGGTACCAGCCACCCATTTAGAAAACAAGTCTGAAGTGGCCATGGGTTTGAAGGGTTTATTTGACAAATGGGAAAATACAAGGTCCAGGCTCCATGCTAGTGTCGGTACCGAGGATGGAAGATGAAGATTGTTGAATCTCTTAAGGAACCTTTTTACCAGGGGATCCTTAAAAAGGGGCGATTTGCCTTCAAATTGATAATGTGAATAGATTGCCAACAGGTAACACCTGACAGACATCAGGCACAGTCCTGAATCAGCCAGAATCATTAAACATTCCAACACTATTGGGACTGAGGCATGGGACAGAGACATATCCTTGTTGGAAAGGAAGTTCAGGAACTTCCTCCATTTGAGCTGGTAAGACCTCTGTGTTGAAAGCTTCTGGGCAGCCAAGATGACTGTCTATACCGAGTCAGGTAAAGTCTCTAAGGACGGAGTCTCCATGCCATCAAAGGAAGCATCTCAATGTCCAAGTGGAGAACATAGCCTTCCTGGAGGGACAGAAGATCCGGTTGTGTTTTGAGCCGGTGGTATTCCCTTTGGGATTGATGTAGAAGGGGGGTGAACCAGGGTTGCCCACCACGGTGTGATGAGAATGGCGTTGGCCTGGTCTGATGTCATCTTCACCACGATTTTTGTGATGAGAGGGAAGGGGGAAAGACATAGATCAACCCTCCTGACCACTCTAACTGGAAGGCATCTCCTTGGGAACCTGATGCTCGGGTTCAAGAGCAGAAGCTTGTACAGTGAATGTACTGAGGAGAGGTGAAGCGGTCGGTAGTTGTCTTGCCCCACAGGCGGAAGAGGCAGATGACCGCCTTGGGATGGAGGTGCCACTCATGGCATGGGTTGGAAGTCCTGCTGAGCCGGTTTGCCAGTTTGTTCTCCTCCTCAGGGAGGTGGATGGACTGAAGGAGGATCCTGTTGTGGAAGCACAAGTCCCAGATCTGAAGTGTGATTTTGAGCAGTGTCTGGGACTTCGTGCCTCCTTGTTTGTTCAGGTAGTACATGACGGTGTTGTTGTCCGTCAGAAGGAGCACTACCTCATTGGGGAGAAGCCCTTAGGGCCTTTTCCACAACAAGCATCTCCACGATGTTGATGTAAAGCTGACGCTCTAAAGTAGCACACTTGTCTTTGATGGTGAAGTTGAGGGTGTGTGTGCAAACGATCCCTCGAGGGAGGCATCTGTGGTCAGAGAGATCTCCGGTTCTGGAGGCAGAAATGGCTTCCCACTACACACATTGCCGGGTTCGAGCCACCATTGCAACAATCTCTGTACAAGTGTCGGGACCGTGCCACTTGGATGGAATATCGCACACAGGATCGAAGACCGAGAGGTACCTGAACTGAAATGGTCTTAGATGGAGCCGTGCAAACGCGGTCACATAAATTTTTGAGGCCATGTGTGCTAGAGCTACCTGCACAGCTTGCACCTCAATCTGTCTGTGTGAAAGGCATCCTCGAATGGCTTGGGAAAGAGACTGAAATCTGTCTGGAGGAACATAGGTAAGCTATAGTTGTCTCAGAGTTGAGTATAGCTCCAATGAACCTGACCTGTGTGGATGACATCAGGTTGGACCTCTCCTCATTGATCATCAGTCTGAGAGACTGCAGAAGAGACAGGGCAAACCTCACATCCTGACAGAGCTGCTCTCGGGATGGAGCAGTGAAGAGCCAGTCGTCCAGGTATGGGAAGACTGAGATGCCTTGTTGATGAAGGTAGGCCACAACCAGGGCCATGCACTTGGTGAAGACTTTGGTGCCATGGAGAGTCCAAACAGAAATACCCTTTACTGGAACATCTTGGTCTCGATGGCAAAGACGAGAAACCTCCAATGGTCTTGCTGGATTCCAATATGGAAGTAGGCATCTTTGAGATTGAGAGTCATGAACCAGTCAGTGCTCCTTCTGCAAAAGTGGCAGAATAGAGGCAAGGGTTACCATACGAAAACAATGATAACTAATAAAGGAGTTTAACTGATGCAACTCCAAGATAGGAGAAGAAACAGTAGCAGGCTGAAGCGGGATCTAACGGGTTCGATTGCACCCTTCTGCAACAGAGCACATAGTTCATCAAGTAGGGTGTCTTAGGGTGTGGTGGAAAGAACAGTTCCGGTGTTAGGAAGCTCTTCAAACTCAAAGGCATAACCACTGCAGATGGTGTTTAGTTGAGTTGGAAGTGATGATGGCTCAGGTGTTAAGTTAGGGCCTCAACCTATCCCCAAAGGGAGTTGAGATGAAGTGCGCTGCATCCTTTCATTGCCTCCTCTTTCCTTGGGAGGCATCCTTCATCTTGTAGCCCTGGCCGTATTGTGGCTGAGGTGATTGACCTCGTCCCGAAGAAGAAAAAGAGGACTGAGGGGTCCCACAGGGTTCTGTGTTGTTCCCTATGCTGTTTAACATATACATGAAACTGTTGGGAGAGGTTGTCCAGAGTTATGGAGTATGGTGTCATCAATATGCAGATGACAACTCTACTACTTCTTCCCACCTCAATCCAAGGAGGCTGTCCTGGTCCTAAACCAGTGTCTGTCTTCAGTAATGGACTGGATGGGGGCAACAAGTTGAAACTTAATCCAGACAAGACAGAGGTGCTCCTGGTCAGTTGGAAGGCAGATCAGGGAATAGGGATCCAGCCTGTGTTAGATGGTTTGCGGTTTGGGGGTACTCTTGGACTCAGCTTTGAACCTGGAGGTCTAGGTCTCTGCTGTGACCAGGAGTGCTTTCGTACATTTAAAACTTGTGCGCCAGTTGCGCCCATTCCTTGAGAAGCTAGATCTGGCCACAGTGGTACATACCTTGGTTACATCCCGTTTGGACTACTGTAATGGTCTCTACATGAGGTTGCCTTTGAAAAGTGTTTGGAAAATTCAGCTGGTTCAAAGAGCTGCTGTCATTCTCTTAATGGGCAGATTATAGAGACCATACAACGCCCCTGTGGAAACAGCTTCATTGGCTGCCAATTTGTTTCCAGGCACAATTCAAGGTGCTGGTTATTACCTATGAAGTCCTACTTGGCTCAGGTCTACACTATGTGGCAGACAGTTCCTCCTGGTATGAACCGGCTCGGACTCTGAGATCCTATGGAGAAGCCTTTCTCTCCGTCCCAACACCATCACAAACACAATTTGTAGGGGTGCGAGAGAAGGCCTTCTCAGCGGCTGCCCCTAGACTCTGGAACTCTGCCCAGGGAGATCAGAATGGCTCCCTCCTTGATGGCCTTCTGCCAGCAGGTGAAGACCTCACAGGCATTTAAGGAATTGCTACAGGGACAGGCTGGGATGTTGGACCATGTAAAAAATCAGATAGTTTTTTTCTCTCTATATAGTTTTCTTTTTAAAATGTTTTAGGCCTGTTACAGACTGCCAAAATAAAGCTGCTTCGGGTCTCTTGGAGGTATGCTGTTTAAATGATGCGTGCACCCTAAGAATCCGGAAGCTGCACCAAAGCTGCGCTCCAGTGCTTAGGAATGGAGTGTGGCTTTGGCGTGACCTCCGGACTCTTAGGACCCATGCATCATTTAAACAGCATACCTCCAAAGAGACCTGAAGCAGCTTTATTTTAGCAGTCTGTAACAGGCCTTAGTCTTTTAATAACTATCTGTTTTAATATCGTAATAATTTAATTCCTTTTTAATATAATTTTTTAAAAAAAGTTTTTAATTGTACTGTTTTTAATGCTGTGAAGCCGCTATGAATCCCAGTTCTGGGAAAAGAGTGGGATATAAATATTATTATTATTATTATTATTATGGCCTATGCTGTCTCTGTTGGTCCTGGTGGTACCGACGTTCTGGCGGCTGGTACGACCTCAGTTGGCATGGGTGATACCAGAGACATTGAAGTCTGTACCTACGGCGAGAAGACTGAAGGGAACTGGAGGACATGCCGTGTTTTTTAGCCACTTCCTTCATGCGGTATCGAGAGTTGAGTTTTTCATCTGGCTCTTTATTAAAGAGGCCAGAATCATCAAATGACATGTCCTCAATCGTTGATCGCATGTGTGGGGTGAGACTGGAGCAGTGGAGCCAGGTGTGACGTCTAAGGGCTATCAAGCCTGACAGAACTTTAGCAGCACAGTCCATGGAATGGCGAGCGGAGATGATCTGCTGACCGTCAACTGCATGAGTCTCAGAACAGATGAGTTGGGCCAGTCTCTTGGACTCATCTGGCATGTCGTCCAAAAGGGGCTCTAGGCGCTTCATCAGGTGTTGGACGTACGCACTTATACACGCCACATAGTTTGTTACCTTGAGGTCGAGGACTGCGGTGGCATAAAACCTTTTAGCCAGGCTGTCGACCTTCTTGCTCTCCTTGTCTGAGGGGGAAAAGGATGTCCTCAGTGTGAAAGAGAGGTGAGAGCCCTCTACAATGGGCTTGGGGTGTTCAAACAGCAAACTCGGTCCTGAAGGAGTGATCCTGTAGAGGCTCTCAATCTTTCTGGACATAGAATCATAGAATCGTAGAGTTGGAAGATACCACAAGGGCCATCCAGTCCAACCCCCTGCCATGCAGGAAATCCAAATCAAAGCATCCCCGACAGATGGCCATTCAGCCTCCGTTTGAAGACCTCCAAGGAGGGAGATTCCACTACACTCCGAGGAAGTGTGTTCCACTGTTGAACAGCCCTTACTGTCAGGAAGTTCCTCCTAATGTTGAGGTGGAATCTCTTTTCCTGCAGCTTGCATCCATTGCTCCGGGTCCTGTTCTCTGGAGCAGCAGAAAACAAGCTGGCTCCCTCCTCAATAAGACATCCCTTCAAATATTTAAACAGAGCTATCATATCACCCCTTAACCTTCTTTTCTCCAAGCTAAACATACCCAGCACATGGAGACAATTGTCACTGGTGTCAACCACGAGCGATTCACTATCCTTTCCTGGGATGGAATATAGGCAATGGATGGTGGCGCCGGTACCGTGCCATGGATCCTGCGCTCTATGGGGTCGAGGGTGTTGTTCTCAGTGTGAGATACCTCTAGCTTGAGGGTGTTAGCCATGCAGATCACATAGTCAGTAAAGAATGAAATGTCATTGGTAGATTACATAGGGTTGAGGTGCACCAACTGCTGGGGTGATGGAGACCTCTCCACGTCTGGGGTTATACTCCAGCTCCTGGAACGTGATAGCTGATAGGAATAGTGAGAATGATCAGTTCCAGGTGAGTCCTCCAGGGTCCTGGGTAGAGATTTGTTATATAAGGACTCCTAACAGGCCGGTGGTATCGGAGGTGGAGAAGGGGTTGAGGCTCGGATAACCTGAGCCTGAATGACCACCTTGGATTGAACAGGAGGCAGCTTCTTCTGAAGACCCTCCAGATCCATGGGTAAGTAGTACTTTCTTATGTTATGGTCAAAGACCAAGTCAGGATATTAATGTATGAGGTCATCATGAAAAGAAGTGTCCACCGAAATGTGGGCTGCTTCATCAGCCTCGGTCCCAAGGCAGGCCCTGTCATGTTGGGATGGAGAGCCACAAGCCTGTGGATCGACATCGACTTCCTCGCCAGACTCGGAATCTAAGTCTAGATGAATGATTTGCTTGGAGCCAACTTGAATGCCGGTCTAGGGATGGAGAGATGAAGATAGTACAGACGGTATCAAAGAAACCGGATCGGCTCCCTATGGCTCGATCTCGGGATAGGTGAAGCTGAACAGGCCTGTTTAGAGGCTCAATAGTCAGAAGATTTATCCCTTCTGGACGAAGATGGCCTGTCTTCTGCACGCTTGCGTTTAGAGGATTTACTGGCATCTGGGGTTCTTTTTGGAGACCTTGGAGGACCTTTCCTGCGGCTTATCAGCCGTTTTTTAATCTTTTGAAGATTGCTCCTTAGGCTTATCAGACGTTTTAGACTTTGATTTTTCCTTGCCCAAGAAAGAAGAATGGGCCTCAGGAGAGCCCTCCAAGGCAGGAGCAGAGGCAGGTATCAAAGCCTGGTCCCAGATGGACGCCTTAAATTTAAAGTTTCTATTTTTAAGGGCCTGAGTGGCCATGGACTTGCAGGACGAACATGACTTCAGGTTATGGGATTCTCCTAAACACAAAAGACAGGAGTCGTGATGGTCTGAGGTGGGCATTTTGGCCACACACTTGTGACACCTTTTAAAAGCAGCAGTCTTCTTCATGGACAGAACAAGCCATAGATCAAACAAGCTATAGGTCAAACCAGAAATCAGTGACGATGTCCAGTGGATTTAGCAAGGGTAGTCAAGAAACAAGCCAAAAGGATCAGTGAAAGCGAAACTTCAAGGATCAGGAAGCACCAGAAACAATTCCAGAGCCAAGTTCCCTCTAGCTGCTTAGCGCGGCAGACAAAAGGAACTGAGGACAGAGTGGGACGCTAGGGGGCTTTATAAGGGTGGGCGGAGCTACCACCAAAAAGCTGCAATCTAAAGTTTGCCCAGTGATTCCAGAAGTTTCCGAGTTTACTGCACAGGCGCAGATATAACCCATTTGTGTGATTCGCAGAGACCACAAAGAAAAAATGATAGCCCTGTTTAAATATTTGAAGAGATGTCATACTGAAGAGGGAGCAAGTATGTTTTCTGCAGCTCCAGAGAACAATAGATAGAAGTTGTCCAGGTCAGAATGCACAGGGAAGCCATTGAAATCCACAAACACCTGGACAACTTCAACAGGAAAGAAGAAATCCTTAAAGTGAACCAAGTTTGGCTACAAGTCCTGAAAAACAGCAAAATTAGGATTCAACAAATGCAAATGAGAAACCACCCAGGGTGAGGGGTTTTCCCAGCAGACAATGATCACTAATTAAACAGACACTAATCCTCTTTGCACCCCAAGGCCTTGCCATCAACAACAGAACAATACACAGAGTAACATGGAAATCTCTCCTCCTTACCCAGGGTCACATAGGATGGACAGACAGACAGACAGACAGACAGACAGACAGACAGACAACTCTTTTCCATGTCAGCACTCTCTGAAGATGCCAGCCACAGATGCTGGCGAAACGTCAGGAATAAACTCTTCTAGAACATGGCCACATAGCCTGAAAAAACCACAAAAATTATGGATGCCAACTATGAAAGCCTTCAACTTCATATATCTTTTGTATTGTATTTTTGTCCATGTTAAATCAAATTCCATTTTTAGGAAAACTCACCTCTTCTTTTGTGCTGCCTGGAGCGCTCACAATTTGTACTCCATTTTCCTAATGAAAAAAATGTTTTACATGAAAAAAGAATTAAGGCAATTTTGCAATGAAATTCATGACAAAAATATACCAATACTGACTATAAAATTAGTAAACAAAAGACTAGACAAGACCAGCTCTGAAATATTGTTCTTCAATTAGAAAATACAACATCCCATTTAATTATTGTTAAATATTGAACAGTTAAAACTCAAGAATAAAATATCTGAGACACATACTAATGGCAGATGACTACTTAAAATTGAAAATGACTCTTCTGGCTTCTTAAAGCCTAAGAACTTTATCATGGTAAACTTTATCTTAAACACATTATGGCTGCAGCCACGCTGCAGAAATAATCTGGTCTGACACCACTTAACTGCCAATACTATGGAATTCTGGGAACTGTAGTTTTGTGAGATATTTAGCCGCCTCTGTCAGAGAGCCATGGTGTCAAACCAAACTACAGTTCCCAAAATTCCATAGCACTGAGCCAGTGCAGTTAAAGTGGTGTCATATTGGATTATTTATCCAGTGCAGATGCAGCCCATGTGAAAATTCTTGAGTGTGGATAGTTTATAGTCCAAAATATTGTCTCTATCCCCAAATAAAAGGACTATATATCAGAATGGTGTATGCAAACACATAAAGACACCTGGTCTTATGGTATATCTGTGGCTGCCCTGAGATGGATCTTTTGTATTGGTGAGGTGGCTTTTATTTTTCTTTATTAGGAAGCCATGCTTTTGAAGGCCACAAAGGATCAGACGAATATCTTGAACTGCCTTGTGAAACCCCAATGACCTGAGCAAGATGTCATCTAGGTATGGGTAAATATGAACATAGGTGGGTCACAATGGACACCATCAGCTCTGAAAAATCTGAAGGCTAGCATTATTCTAAAGAGGAGGCCCCTAACTGATAATGGGAAACAAAATAAGAGAAATGAAGACATTGTTGGCAAGAAACATGAATGAGAACATGAAGGGCTTCCTGAGTGGTCTGAAGACTCTTCATTCTGAACCTTCCGTAGGTGGTGAAAAGGTTGATGTCCTTGAGGTTCAGAGTGGAAGTTTCTGCCCTTCTTAAGGATGAGAAAGAAGACACAGGCCCTGGTTGTATAACCCTAATGGTCAAAACATCCTGGATCGCTGTAGCTACCAATACTCTCTTCTGAGTCATGTGGTCTGAAGATGAAAGAAAGCAAAGCAGAGGAAAGGAATCAAATTATAGATAGTTCCCTTCCCTTATTGTTTTGACCCATTAATCTAATGAAGAGGGTTCCCAGAAGTGGAGGAAGTACAACCGGGATTGGGAGGCTGGGACAAAGGCTATAAAACGAGGAATGTCCCGCCGGAATCCATGATATGGCAACCCTAGTTGGCAGCAGATGCGGTGGCTGAAATCGACCTTGCACTGCCTGCATTGGATACTGCTGCCATCTATGAGGAGAAAGGCACTCATATGGCTATCTGGGGAGGCAGTTAGAGTAACCTATAAATGCCTCACCACACAATCATGCTGTGCAGGGAGGTTCCCCTCATGTCATAGGCATGGATTTTGTGGTAATTATTCCTATTCCTAGACACTAGTAATAGAAAAAAAACCCAAGGAAAAAGAGGAGAGTGAAGCAACAATGGACAAAAAGAAAGTGGGGGCATAACAAAGGAACTGTGATGAATTAAACTAAAGGAGGACTCACTGGAAAGGAATGATGATTAGAGAAAGGAAACCAATTAAAGAAAACATGGAGTAGGAAAAGCAAGGTGAAGTGATGGGCAAAGAAAGCTTTTTAAAGAATAAAGAAGGAACAAACTCAAGAAGAAGTAAAATGACCTCACCATGGCAAGGCAAGGTAAAGAATGGAGAGAATAGAGGGGACGTGGCTTTTATGATTAATTTTACACAAAAGCAGGAATTTCAATTTAAAGATTAACAAGACTATAAGTAGTGATGTCCACTTTAAAAGGGACAGCAAATCACCTACTACGGACATCTACACATCTGTAAAAGAAGCAAAACCACAGTTAATCAAGTGGGATCTGACAACTGCAATAATGGTGCGTGGCCTGAACAAGGCAAGTAGAACTGGGAACCTGGATCGGCTACTGCAGTGGTGGTGAGCCTATGGCAGGCATGCCAGAGGTGGCACTCAGAGCCTTCTCTGTGGGCACGCATGCTGTTGCCCCAGCACAAGGTTGCCAGAGTTCATTACTAGAAAGCCAGAGGGACGTGGCACTTTGCAATAAATAAGTGGGGTTTGGGTTGCAGTTTGGGCACTCAGTCTGCAAAAGGCTCACCATCACTGGCCTATTGTGTCTTATCTCCTGGAAAAATTATGGAAAAACCTGGTTAGAGAACTATAAAGAGACTGGTCACTTGCTTTAGAGCCACTTAATTTAAAAATCTCTGCGATTTCAAATGGCTAATGCTGTTTTCCAACAGGGATCCTATCATGAAAAGACGATTTGTACTTTAGAAGAAACAAATTCTCAGTTGCAGAATAAGCTGGAAGATTTGGAGAACCAAGAGAGAAGATTAAACATTCTTCTGAAAGGAATTTCAGAATCGGTGTCTTCCACCTCCCCACAAGATTCAATACTTAAATGGATGGATAAAATAAACCCTGAGGTAGATCTATCACCATCCAACATAGAACATATACATTGATCTCTTGCACCAAGACGACCTGCCAACAAGGCTGAGATAGATATCATCATGTGTTTTGCAAGATTTCCAAAGAAAACCTTCCTGAATACATCCACTATCAAGGAACTTGGACACTTAGCAAATAGAGGTAGAAATGTGACACAAGCTAATGGATAGAATCATAGAATTGTAGAGTTGAAAGAGACCACAAGGGCCATCTAGTCCAATCCTCTGTCATGCAGGAACTCATAATCAAAGTGCCTCCGACAGATGTTCATCCAGTCTCTTCTTAAAGACCTCCAAAAAAGGAGACTCCACCATGCTCCAAGGGAGTGTGTTCCACTGTCAAATAGCTCTTATTGTCAGGAAGTTCCTCCTAATGTTGAGGTGGAATGTCTTTTCTTATAGCTTGCATCCATTGTTCCAGGTCCTATTCTTTGAAGCAGTAGAAAACAAGTTTGCTCTATCCTCAATATGACATCCCTTCAAATATTTAAACGGGGCTACCATATCACCTCTTAAACTTTTCTTCTCCAGGCTAAACATCCCCAGTTTCCTAAGTCTCTCTTCACAGGGCATGGTTTCCAAACCCTTCACCATTTTGGTCACCCTCCTCTGGATACGCTCCAGCTTGTCAACATCCTTTTTTAATTGTATTCCAGGTAAGGCTTGACCAAAGCAGAATAGAGTAGCACTATTACTTCTCTTGATCTAGACCAGGGGTAGGCAACCTTTTTGAGCCGGGGGCCGGGTTGCTGTCCCTCAGAGAACTAGGGGGCCGAAGCCCAAAAATAAATAAATTAATTAATTTTAAAAAAATTATAAATACAAATATAAACCGGGACAAATGTAGGACACAAAAATTCAAATAGAGGACACTTTTAAAAATATGGAGGACATGCTAAAAAATTTGCTGATTTTTTAAAATATAAATGCATGTTTCGGAGGCTTCTATAGACAATTGCCCCCCTTGCCTGCCGCTTGCCCCCCTTGCCTGCCACTTACCCCCCCCTTGCCCGCCTCCTCCTGATAGGCCAAAGGCTCCGGCGGCAATCGGCGGCAGGACCGGGCTGGGGCCGGTCCCAAGGCCTTGCCGGGCCGCATCCGGCCCGCGGGCTGCAGGTTGCCTACCCCTGATCTAGACACTATACTTCTATTGATGCAGCCTAGAAACACATTGGCCATTTTAGATGGTGTATCATACTGTTGACTCATGCTCAACTTGTGGTCTACTAGGAGTCCTAGATCCCTTTCACACGTAGTCTCGTTCTGCCAGGTGTCCCCCATACTATATCTATGCATTTAATTTTTTCCCCTAGAGTGCAGTACCTGACATTTCTCTGTGCTGAAATTCATTTTGTTAACTTTGGTCCAGCTTTCTAGTCTATTCAGGTCACTTTGAATTCTGATCCTGTCATCTGAGGTATTAGCTATTCCTCCTAATTTGGTGTCATCTGCACATTTGAAAGCATACCACCTATTATTTCATCTAAGTCACTGATAAAGATGTTGAATAGCACTGGGCCAGGACAGAACCCTGTGGCACCCTACTAGTCTCTCCAGGATGAAGAGGAGCCATTGGGTTTGGCTAGTCAACCAAACAAATCTATTTAACAGTTGCATTGTCTAACCCACATTTTACTACCGTATTTTCCGGCCTACAAGACGACTTTTTAGCCCAGAAAAATGTTCCCCAAAGTCAGGGGTCGTCTTGTATGCCGGAAAGCCCCTGGGTCCTAAAGAGAGCCCTCGGCAGGGAAGCCTTCTCTCAAAGGCAAAGGAGCGTCCTCCTCCGTTCCTTCCCTCCTTTGCTTTTCCCCTTCCTTCCTTCCCTCCCTCCCTTTCTTTTCCCCTCCTTCCTTCTCTCCCTCCCTCCTTCCTTCCCTTTTTCTTCCTTTTCTTCTCTTCCTTCCTTCCTTGCTCCCTCCCTTCCCTTCCTGTCCTCAGACGGCAGAAGGTCTCTCTACCTTCCCTCCTGACTCGCAGTGTTGCCAATGGTGACTTTCACACAAAAATGGGGTTTTTAAAGAGATTTGGGTGTGATTTTGGTGCCTGGCTCTATTTCAGGGCAGATTTGGTGACTTGCCCATTTCAGCTCCAGCCTGAGAGCCAGGCTGGCTAGAGAGCAACCAATCCTTTGGAGTCACACACTAACAAGTTTTCAGCCAATCAGAGAGCGGGCTGGAGAGTGGTCGCCACCCCACCCTCAGAAAAGGGTCTCTCTCTCTCTCTCTTAGCCCTGATCCCTCTGAGAGCCAGGCTACAAAGAACCATCCTGTTTGGATGGAGTCACACTAAGAGGCCACGAGAGGACAGTGGTTGCCCCCCCCGCCCTCACAAACTACAATTCCCAGGATTCCCTGGTTTTTCAAGGGAATTGCCTCCATGCTTCCAGATCCCAGCCCCAGAGATAGAGTCTACAGTAAATCAGTGTTGCCAATTTAAGTCCACTTCTGCAGGTGCATTTGGATTTAATAATAACAATAATAGTGATGATGATAGAGAGATCTTGTAGCACCTTTGAGACACACTGAAAGAAAAGTTGGCAGCTTTCCTAGACTTAAGCGTACTTCCTCAGATGCATGGAAATTGTAGTTCATTGTGGCACCAGAGCTCTTTCTGATAGAACTACAATTCCCAAGGTTCCCTAGCACTGAGCCAGGGCAGTTAAAGCAGTCTCAAACTGGATTATTTGTGCAGTATGGATTGGACCTTGAGCATTTTTAATAACCAAGGTCCAAAATACACTTCAGAAATAATCCAGTTTGTGACCACTTTAACTCTCCTGGCTCAGTGCTAGGGAATCCTGGGACTTATAGTTTGCTGTGGCACCAGAGCTCTTTCTGATAGAGAACGCTCAATGTCTCACAAAACTACCATTCCCAGGGTTCCCTAGCACTGAGCCAGGGGCAGTTAAAGCAGTCTCAAACTGGATTATTTCTGAAGTGTGTCTTGGATCCAACTCAGGCTGCATCTTCACTCCAGAAACAATCCAGTTTCATACCGTTTTAACTGCCATGGCCCAGTGCTATGAAATCCTGGGAATTATAGTTTGTTGTCACACCAAAGTTTGCTGAGAGAGAAGGCTAAATATCTTAGAAAACTAGAATTCCCAGGATTCCATAGCAGTGAGCCATGGCAGTTAAAGGGGTGTCAAACTGGATTATTTCTGCAGTGCAGTTGCAGCCTAACACGTTTCTATTTGGCACAAAGCTTCCTGGGCTTTGATTCCAATAGGAGCCACTTGAACTGCCACGGCTCCATCCATACAGAATCCCTGGGATTTGTAGTTTGGATCAGTGCCCCTCCCCGCATTCTTTGGGCAGAGGAGGCAAAAGACCTTATAAAACTACAGATTTTAGGATTCCAATAGGATGGAGCAGCAGCTCTTAAAGTGGTGTCAAACTGCATTAATTCTAAAGTGTAGATGCACCAAGAGGAAGGGCGGGAGGAGTTGTCGAGGCGGGTGAAATAATGTTGTGTATGCTGTTATTTCAAACGTGGAACAGACTCCTTCCTCAGAGTGTAGTGGAGTCTCCCTCCTCTTCCCCTCCTTTTCTTCTTTCTCCTTCTCCTTTTTTCTCCTCAGCCTCTTTCTCCTCTGTCGCTGCTGCTGTTGTGTGCCTTCAGCTCCTTTCTGACTTATCATGGAAGAGAGGGGTGGTCTTATACAGTGAGCATATCCCAAACAATCTATTTTAAGTTGTAAAGTTGGGGGTCGTCTTATATGCCCAGTCATCTTATATGCCAGAATATACGGTAGCTTGTTTGCAAGAATGTCATGGGGGAAAAGAATAAAGCTGTATCTGAATCAAAGGCTTTAGGTGATTTGAAATGTTTGTTATTGAATGTCAGAGGGCTAGGTAAGTTGTGAAAAGGAGACTGACAACAGACTTAGTTAGCAATATAGCTCCCGATATAATTTTTTTTACAGGAGACTCACTGTAGATACAAAAAAAATTGAGATCTATTAAAACATAAATATTTTAGACAACAGTTCTTATCCTCCAGGACCTCTAAAGCCAAAGGAGTTGCTATTCTCATTGCATCATTGGTGCCATTTGTAATGGAAGAAGTTTTGTCAGACCCAGGTGGTAGATTTGTTTTTGTTAAGGGAATGTTAGAGAGAACTATGTATACTTTTGTATCTCTTTACTCTCTCAATATAGGCCAGTATACGTTTGTAGATACAACATTAAGTAAGCGGGAACAATTTCAGAAGGGAATAGTAATTATTGGTGGTTGCTTTAATATGATAGCAGATATAAAACTTGACAAACATTGCTTTAGGAATAAAGTAACTAAAAGACCATCACCAACTTTCCAAGATCTTATTATAAAATACAGGGCTGGCTCCCTGGAGACTCACCAGCCCAGGAACACATGACTATACCTATTACTCAGCTAGACATTAAACATACACAAACTGATTATTTTCTTTATTACATTTCTCTTTGCTTCATTAGTAGGAAAAGCCAATATATATCCTCGAACAATATCAGACCATTCAGCAAACCTTTTTCAGCTGAAACTACAAAATGAAAAACAAACGAGCTATGCATGGAGATTAAATCTACTTCTACAAAACGCTCTTAGCATAGATAGAATAAAAAAAAAGAAATTACACAATATTTTCAGCTCAATGAGTCATCTGCTCTTTCATGTGCTATGGTATAGGATGCCATAAAAGTTGTAATAAGAGAAGCATGTATACATGAACTCTTAATATTAAAAAAGACAATAAAATTAAAGAAGAAACCCTATTGTCAGAAATTGCTGTTAGAAAAGTTGCATAAAATACAGGAAAAACAAAAGCGTATCACGAGCTTTTACAGAGAACAGAATTTAAAGCTCTAGAGGTAAATAAAATCTCATGTTTTAATGTATCAAAACAAAAACATTAATTCAGAAATAAAAATTCAAAGATGCATGCACATGCTCTGAAGAAAAGTAAACTAAAAAAATACAATTTATTCAGTTAAAGATTGCTGTGGAAATCCAAACTGCAGCACAAACAAAAATATACTAGAAATATTTAATGAATATTATATCAGTTTGTATTCTAGTACTTTACCATCTGTAGAACAAATAGATAAATATATCAATGAAATACAGTTAAAACATATAACGATCACACAGAGAATCACTTAATGCAAAGATTAGCAATGAGGAAGTGTTAGCTGCCATTAGTAAACTTAATAACAGTAAGGCTCCTGGAGCTGATGGCTTAACAAGGGAATTTAATAAGAAATTTCAAGACCTTTTGATCCCAAAATTGACAAAACTATTCAGTGATGTTCTTAAAAGGGGAACTAGTCCACAGTCTTGGAAATCATCTCGAATAACTGTGATACCTAAACCTGGTAAGGATCTACAGCACATAGATTCATACTGGCCTATATCTTTGATTAACCAAGATGCCAAACTGATGACCTCAATCATGGCCAAAAGAACAAATAAGTTCATAATGAAATGTATTAATACAGATCACTCTGGATTTATACCACACTGACAGTTTTCAGACCCCATGAGGAGAATACTGAATATTATTCATTATATTAAAATAAATAAAAAACCACTAGCAATTCCCTCTGTGGATGTCCATAAAGCCTTTGACAGACTAGAATGGCCTTTTTGTAAAGAATTCTCCACAAAATGAAAATGGGCAATTTTTTCGTCCAGTTTGTTCAGAAACTTTATGAGCAATCCAATCCATCTCTGAGGATTAATGGCTGTGATTCTACTAAACTCACAATTAGTAGAGGAAGAAAACAGGGATACCCTCTTTCATCACTTTTATTTGTTATTGCATTGTTATTGCATATAGCAAATAAAAAGAAACAACTCTAAAATACAAGGTGTAATAATAATAATAATAATAATAATAATAATTTTTATTTATATGTCCCGCCTCTTCCAAAGATTGAATCAAGATTACATAATTAAAATAATACAATGCAATTGAACAGTCAATAAAATACTAATACTGAATTATACATCCCTATTAGTTCCTTAAAATCTCCAAACATCAATTCATATACCATCATACTTAGAGAGGGGGTCTTAATCATCATCTCTATACCAAATCCGATGGGAAAGCCCACCGGAAGAGATCCGTCTTTAGTGCCTTCTTAAAGGCATCTAAGGTAGTGATAAGACAGATCTCCCCCAGCAGACTATTCCATAATTTAGGGGCTGCAGCAGTGAATGCTCTATGGTAAGCTGTGGTTAATTGAGTATTACAATGTTCCAACAAATTCTTCTCCGATATTCTGAGTGTGCAGGGAGATTATGTAAGGAGAGGCATTCCCGCAGGTAACTTGGGCCCGAGCCATGTAGGGCTTTAATGACCAACACCTTGTATTGAGCCCAGAAGCTAATTGGCAGCCAGTGTAGAGACTTTAACACTGGTTATAGCTTTATTTGTACCATCACCGCAGAAAGAAGGCCTTGAGATTGTGAAAAATTAAATTTATATGGCTCCTTGGCTAGTTTACAGATAAATTTCCATATATTGGAAGCATTGTGCATAGTTTTTTCCACATGGAATCACTGGTTTGAAAACTTATATTAAGTTGATTAAATATTTAGGTATGCATATCCCCAAGTCCCTTGTTAAGCTTCAAAAACTCAATTATAATCTTATAACAGAACAATTAAAAATATAAATAAATGGAAGAAACTTAATTTGTCATGGTTAGGATGAGTGGCTGCAATTAAGATGTCAGCATTGCCTAAATTATTTGTCCCAAACATTCCCAGTATTAATTCCTACTAAATGTTTTAAAACATAGCAAAAAATATTTAATAGGTTTATATTGAATAATAAAAGGCCAAGGATAACAAAAAGTTTGATTTATAGAAGATCATGTGATGGAAGATTGGATGTACCAGACATATGTAAATACTATGATGCATTTCAGTTACGTCAAATGTTCCCTCAAAACAAATGACTGCCATCCTCCCACTTTGGCATTTAGGCCAATAGCATTGATAAACCAGGATGCAAAATTGTTAACCACAATTGTGGGAAGTAGACTTAACAGCTTCATCACTGAATATACTTCTATTGACCAAACAGGTTTCATGCCAATAAAAAACTTGCTGACACTATTAGATGGGTCCTAAATGTAAAACATCATGCCTCAAAATCTGAAACCCCAATTACTCTCATGTCTCTAGATGCCTTGAAAGCTTTTGATAGAATTGGCAATATTTATTTGGTGTGCCAAATAAGATGAATCTAGTTAATAACTTTATTAACACACTTGAAAGCTTATACACAAACTCAGAAGCCATAGTGACAGTCAATAGAATAAATTCTTCTACTTTTAAACTCCAAAGAGAAACAAAGCAAGGATGCCCCTTATCCCCATTGTTATTTGCTATAGCAATTGAGCCCTTAGCCACCTCAATTAGAGAAAATGGCAACATCAGAGGACCTAAAATAGGAGATAATTTTCTTAAAAGAACCCAAACAATCTTTCCCTACCCTGCAATCATACTAACCTACTTTGACACTTTTGCAGGCTTTAGAATTTACTATTCAAAATCTAAATTGATGTTTCTCAATACCATTCATCAGGATCACCTTGACTTTCAAAAAGCTACTCATCTCCATTTAAAACCTTCAGGATTTATTTATCTTGGAATCACCATTACAAAAGATCTCAATCTGTTAATCCCCAGAAACTTCAATAAAATAACTAAACGGCTAATCTCTAAGACAGAATGGAAGAAATTGAAACTCTCCATACTAGGCAGAATAGCCCTCATTGCAATATTTATTGTCCCCTGCCTATCCTTTCTGTTTCAAACTATCCTGCTTCAACCACCACAGACAAAACTTGATAAGATCTTATTACATTTCCTTTTAACTACAAGAGACCCAGATTCAGGAAATCCATGTGACACCGCTCCTCCAAAAAGAGAGGGTTAGTGATGCCTGATCTTGAACTGTACTTTGCAGCATTCAAACTCAGTCAAATTCCCCATCTAATTAAAAATTATCACTACATACATGGGGTTAATATGGAAATAAATGATTCACCATTAACCAATCTCACTTTATTCTTTAACAAAACTACTCCACATATAATTAAAAATATTAAGAACCCATGGCTACAAACATCAATAAAGGTTTGGTCAAGATAGAAGCAAGTTCTATTACCTGACCCCTCAGCTATTTGTCATTTCTTTGTCCACAACTCCTGATAAATACAATCAATTCTGAGGATGGCAACAGCAAGGTGTATATTAGGTCCGAGATCTTTTCTGTAATGGTAGACCAAAAACAACTAATGGACTACCTTCAGATTTGGAGCCACTAAAGGCAATCTGGTTCCATCTCCATCAGATAATTGCTTTCACACATAAATTAAAGGAAACAGGAGGACCCCACAGATCACTCACCTTATTTGAGGCACAGTGTGATCACTCCTACCAAAGCACTAAAGGATTAACATCTTTAATGCTTAATTGATCATTCTTACCAAAAACCCCATGGCATAGAACTAACCTGGGAAACAGATTTGAACCTTTCAATCCCTACTCCTAAATGGGCTATAATTTGGTCTTCCATCCCTTTTAAATCCAGATCAGCACTGAATAAAGAAAATACTTTAAAAATCTTACACAAGTGGTATTTGACTCCAGTGAAACTAGCAAGAATGGTAAGAAATGTCTTCCCTCAAATGTTGGCAGGGTTGTAATGATAATGGCACGTTTCTACACATGTGGTTAGACCAGGGGTAGGCAACCTTTTTGAGCCGGGGGCCGGGTTGCTGTCCCTCAGACAACTGGGGGGCCGAAGCCAAAAAATAAATACTTAAATAAATTTAAAAAATATTAAATAAATAAATAAACCGGGACAAATGTAGGACAAAATTTTCAAATGGGGGACACTTTTTTATAAAAAAATGGAGGACACGCAAAAAAATGTGCTGATTTATAAAAAAAAGTTCAGATAAATGCATGTTTCTGAGGCTTCTATAGACAATTGTCCCACCATGCCCCTTGCACAAGACGCCAAAGGCCCCGGCGGCAATCGGCAGCAGGACCGGGCTGGGGCCGGTCCCAAGGCCTCGCCGGGCCGCATCCGGCCCGCGGGCCGCAGGTTGCCTACCCTTGGGTTAGACTGTTCCAAAATAAATACATTTTGGCAATTGGTACTTGAGCAAA
The DNA here is from genome assembly GCF_019175285.1 of Sceloporus undulatus. Taxonomy (NCBI): domain Eukaryota; kingdom Metazoa; phylum Chordata; class Lepidosauria; order Squamata; family Phrynosomatidae; genus Sceloporus; species Sceloporus undulatus. The sequence continues at coordinate 70,883,365 of NC_056527.1, read as the reverse complement.
TTTCATTGATTACCAACCAAGAGATAAAATTCTGTCCAGAAATGTTTTTGCTATCATTGCATATAGGCATGAACTCAAATTTAAAAAATAAACCTCTCATAGATTTTCTTACGATAGCAGACCAACAGGAGAGGTGCCTCTGGATATGTGATGGAAGAAGGTGTGGGACTTATGGCTACTTGAAAAACTGTCTGATAGAATAGCAAGTTATGCAGGACGATCAAAACCAGAACTCGTCTTTGATAAATGGGTCCTCACTCATCAGTTTTGTAACTAATGACAGAAATAAGAGAAGGGAAGATTCTAAGATTCCTAAGTCCCACAATCCCTCGCCTTCCCTTGGCAGTACTGAGGCTAACCCATCCTGTCTTCTTTGCAAGACAGAGAATCCACATGGCATCTGCAGCATAAGGTCTGTCTCACTAACCTCCTACAGTTCTTTGAAAGTGTCAAAGCTGAAGTATTTTTATAGCATTTAGCCACTGGCCTTTCCCAAAGTGACAAAATATGAAGGAGTGTCTTTTAGGAAATTCACAGACATGGCACAAAAAAATAAAAAAAAAGTTCTATTATGACATGACATTTTTAAAAACATGCCCTAATACTTAGTAATAGCAGGAGTACTCACAAGCATGGCCCTTTAACAGTACCAACATTATAAAACACAAAGAGTAATTAAATGTTACATAATTAATTTTAATGTATTAAAATTCAAAAATGGTTAAAATTGCTTGGGAAATTAACTTTTTCAGGTATTTGAATCTCCTTTACAATCCTTTACAAAAAGGTTCTTGCTTTGATTTTCTTAGCAGCAGTCAAAGTAAAACTTCATAGGGTATGTGCTTCTGCTAATCAGATAGCAAGTGGATATTATACACTGCTTATCCTATATGGTGAAATACTAAATGAAACAGAAACCTTTTCTGGGATGGGCATACAGTGGACAGTAGAGTAAATAATACACTAGGTCCTCCACTGAACCATTTCCATAAAAGCAAAGTCTTGCTTGCAGGAATGTGAAGGCCAAACAGGCAGATGTGATGTTTTTTGTGGTCCTGTGTTATTGTTAGTGTGTTCATTAAACAAGAACCATTTAAAGTAATAGTGCCATTCATCCCTTTGATGCTTTTATATTGTCTGTAGATTTGTCCATTAGCCATAAATCTCCAATTATCTTCCACCAATTTTCTTTCAAAAGGTTTCCTGTCTTCAAGTTTTTGATAATTTCTAATTGCCACAGCAATGAAAAAAGCAATTAGATTTCTGTGTTTCAATTATTTGTTTCCGACTATATAAATCAAAACTAACAGACCAGGAAACATTTTATCTTTTGCTTCATAATTTTTGAAATTGTATTTATTAGCATATACCAAAACTGGTTTATTTTTGTGAAATCTAACTGGTTTATTTTGTAGGGGTAGCTATGTTGGTTATTTAGTAAATTCAAACAAAATCCACCAAACAGTGATACCTTTGTTGGCCAACCTTTATACACAATATACTTGTTGCAAGCTTTGAAAGCTACACTGGTTTCTTCATTTGGAATCAGCTTATCTTCCACAGATGAGATTTCTGACCCTATGCTCTGCAATACAGGCCTGCCTCGGCCGAAGATATCTCCCAGCACGGGCCGTCCAAGTTGCAATGGGACACCTGGCTTCAACGACTTTCGTCACCCTGTGGGCAAGGCTACGCCTGAGACCTCTACAGTCTTGGTTCCTCTCTGCCTTTGATCCCGTGCGAGACCATCCGGACAAAATACTCACCATCCCAAGAAAAGTCCAGAAGTTGTTACATTGGTGGCTCCAACCCGACAACGTCTGCTCCGGCATGTCCTTCGTTCCACCTCAGCCGGAGGTAACACTAACAACAGACGCCTCTCTACAAGGATGGGGCGCTCATGCATTAGACTATGCCATTAAGGACAAGTGGACACAGCCAGAGTCCAAGCTGCACATCAATGCGCTCAAAATGTTGGCGGTAGAGAAAGCCCTCAGAGACTTTCAAACTCTCCTCTTCAACAAGGTTGTGCTTCTCCTGGCGGACAATACCACAACTATGTATTACCTCAACAAACAAGGAGGTACCAAATTGAAGACTCTGCTAGACATTACCCTTCGTGTGTGGGAGTGGTGCATAGAACACAGCATCCTGCTTTAATGCATCCATCTTCCAGGGGACGAGAACGACCTGGCCGACCAACTCAGCAGGTCCCCAACAACGTGCCACGAGTGGAGACTGCATCTGAACGTAGTTGCCCATCTATTCCAACGTTGGGGTACACCAGTAATAGACCTGTTTGCCTCCCCCAGAAATGCTCATGTTTCGAGGTTTTGCTCTCGGGTTCGAGGAGCCGGTTCTCTAGGAGATGCCTTTCAGTTCCAGTGGACAGAAGGTCTGGTCTACGTGTTTCCCCCCTTCCTGCTGATCACCAGAGTGCTGGCCAAGATGATGATGGACAACACAGATGCGATCATGGTCACCCCATGGTGGCCCAGGCAGCCGTGGTTTGCTCCCCTCCTCCAGTGTGCTTACGATGACTATCTCCGGCTCGAGTTCCGGCCCGATCTCCTGTCTCTGCACATCGGACGGATTCTCCATCCCGATATGCAGACCCTGCCACTGGTGGCATGGCGGATTCGGCATTGATATCCCTGCCTCCTGATGTCCGGGAAGTCCTGCGAGCAGCACAGAAACCTTCCACCCAAAGGTCCTACCGTTACAAGTGGGACAAGTTTGTTACCTTCCTCAATGACAAGGACATTTTGCTATTTCAGGTATCCATCCACACGATCCTGGAGTTCCTGATGTCTTTGGTGGGCTTAGGTCTTTCATTAAGCTCCATAAAATGTTATTTGGCAGCCATCTCGTCTCACTATATTTTTGATAGTAAGCCGTCTTTGTTTAAGGATCCACTTGTAAAACAGTTCCTTAAGGGGTTAAATAACTTGCACCCTCCTTGCTCCATACCGACCCTGGCATGGAGCCTAGACTTGGTCTTATCCCAGCTTGCACTCAAGCCCTTTGAACCAATGGCTACTGTGGACTTGAGGCTAGTGACTTGGAAAACAGCCTTCTTGGTGGCTATCATATCCGCTTGCTGGGCTGGAGAACTTTGTGCCTTGTGGGTGGACCAGCCATACCTTTGGTTTCATAAGGACAAGGTGGTGCTTAGGACAGACATATCTTTCTTACCAAAGGTAGTGTCAGCCTTTCATATGAACCAAGACATTGTTTTGCCTATGCTTGCCCTGAACCCGACTTCCGAGGAGGAGCGTCGGATCTATGCCTTGGATGTTAAGAGGGCATTAGCCTTCTACCTGGACAGAACCTTGGGCTCGAGGGCTACCAATAGACTCTTTGTTTGTTACTCAGAGACCAAAAAAAGTCTACCGGTCTCTCCTCAGAGGTTGTCTAAATGGATAATGAATGTCATTCACTTATGCTATGAACTCTCGGGGAGACTCTGTCCCGAACGGGTTCGGGCTCATACAACTAGGGCAGTAGCGGCATCCTCTGCCTTTTTGATGGGAGTCCCTTTGGAGGAGATTTGTAGGGCTGCGGTTTGGTCCCAACCCTTGACATTTGTTAGACACTACAGGCTGGATGCCAGGGCTAGACAAGATGCAGACTTTGGGAGGGCAGTGTTACTCTCTGGTTTACACTAATGGTGTTCTTATGATTGCACTGAATGCTTCAAGCACCTTGGTTGTGTCTTTTATTGTTCTTGTTTCATATGTGATTAAAATTGAATTTGCTTAGACACTCCCTCCTCCATTGACTTAAGCTCGCTAGTCTAACCCATTTGTGTGATTTGCAGAGACCACGAAGAAGAAGGACAGGTTGCTCACCTGTAACTGTGTTTCTTCGAGTGGTCATCTGCGAATTCACACAAACCCACCCATCCATCCCCTCAGTGTCTCGCTCATTAACAACGCTTGCTGCCGCGCTGCTTGTGGCTCATTCGAAACTGGAGAGGAGCGGGCCACCAGGGGCCTTATATACCGGATGGGCGGGTTACCGCCAAAAAGTTGCAGAAAGATACATTACATTCTGCCCAGAGATTCTAGAAGTTTCCAAGTTTTGCTGCGCAGGCACAGAATAACCCATTTGTGTGAATTCGCAGATGACCACTCGAAGAAACACAGTTACAGGTGAGCAACCTGTCCTTCTCCTGGAAAGAATGGAACGGAGGGTCCTGGATGGGGAACACACACAGGAAGTTTCTACAGAGGAGGTCACTTCACATACACAGGAGATAGGCAGTTGGAAGAATGTGACACACAGAAGTAGGGAAACCAGGGATTGTTTTGGGAGCTTGCAGCTACAGAAATAATTTGAAGCTCTTTCCCTTATCAGAGATGACGAGGAAGAGCAGCAGAAGCAGTCCTCAGGGACAATGCAGGGGACCTTGAGAAATCGGAAATAGATGCTGCTAAGCCTGGGAAGAGTTATGTAGTGGTGGTAGGGGACTCCTTGCTGAGGGCTACATAATCAGTGGTTTGTGGGCCTGACAAAATGTCTTGGGAGGCAAAGATCCATGATGTGACGGAGTGGCTGACAAGACAGGGCATGGTCCAGAAAGGGAGAGGAAAATAGCAGAGGTGAGCAGCTGGGTCCATAGATGGTGCCGCCAGGAATGATTTGGATTTTTGGATCATGGACTGTGGTTCCATGGGATTAAAAAAAATGTATGCAAGACTGGGTAGATGTTGATCAGAGGGGGTTTCTTCTGGTAAGATTAATGGGAGAATTTAAGAATAATATTAAATACTCTAGAATTTTATCAACAACATGGGGACAGGAAATTAGGAATATTATTCACAGATTTTGAAAAGGCTTTCGACACTGTGAGCTGGGAAATTATATATGAAATTATAGATAGAATGAAATTAGGAAACAAATTTAGAACATGGATAAAAGAAATTTACAAAAACCAATTATGCTTCCAAATTGAAAGAGGCACCAGACAAGGCTGCCCCCTCTCCCCCTTACTGTTTGTTCTGGTGATTGAAATGTTAATAAAAAACATCAAAGAAGAGAATGAAATTAGAGGACTAAAAATTAAAAAACATAACTTCAAAATTAGAGCTTATGCAGATGACCTTACAATAATATTGGATGAACCAAATTCAAGTGCAGAACTCCTGGTAAAAAAGATAGATGAATTTGGCTATATAACAGGTTGTAAATTAAACAAAGACAAATCACTTTTCTTAACTAAAAACCTATCAAAAATGGAGGAGACAGAATTGAATATGTTAACAGGAATAAATATTCAGAAATCAGTGAAATATTTAGGAATAAATCTGACTAATAGAAATATAAACCCTTTTGAAAAAAACTATAAGACTTTATTGAACTAAATTAGGAAAGATTTGGGGAGATGGAGTAGAGAAAAATTATCATTTCTAGGTAGATTCTCAGCAGTTAAAATGTTAATTCTCCCAAAATTAATTTTTCGATTTCAAATGATTCCAATCCCAATTTCAAGGAAAACATTTAAAAACTGGAACAAAGAAATAACGTCCTTTCTATGTGAAGGGAAAAAACCCCGTGTTTGCCAAAAAATCTTACAATATTCAAAACAGAGGGGTGGTTTGGGGGTTCCGAACCTAGAATTACATTATGACACATGTTGCTTAACTTGGCTGAGGGAATGGACTACCCTTAAAGATAGTAGTCTATTAGCATTGGAAGGTGAAGGCCTGCGTTATGGGTGGCATGCTTACCTTGTTTATGGAAAAGAGAAAATGAACAAAATTTTAAATAATCACTGCATTAGAAGGTCTTTATTAGATGTATGGAAAAGATATAAAAAAAGAAGAATGGCAAAACTACCGGATTGGGTCTCCCCACAAGAGGCTTTTCAAAGAAGGGAAATGATACAGGATGAAAATTGGCTTACTTATAAAATTTTACTTAAAAGACCAAACTGTTTAATATCTTCTTTGCCTCAATCTTTCCCAAAAGGAAAACAGTGCTCTAACTGGTAAAAATAGATTTATTTATTTATTTATTATATTAATTTGTATTCTGCTTTTCTCCCAAAATTGCAATTGAATTATGCAGAGCCTTATCACATGAGAAAAGTTGAAACAGATGGGGAGAGCAGTGTCTTTCTTCTTGCCTCTCTGCATGCTGTCGTAGAACTTCCATTCTCCTTGTGGAGGGAGACAATAATAAAAGCATGTCTTTTGCCAAATGGATTTTTCCAGTGCAACAAAATACAAGCTTTTACGACTATATCTCTTAGGAAGAGAACCGAAGAGCTTCAACAGCATACGGAAAGGTACAGAGAAAGATGTTACTCTCCCAATCCATTTCAGCTTTCTCTTCTCATGTGATAAGGCTTGCACTAAGGGGACCCAGAATAAATAGAAATAAAACCTGGGAAAACAAGGCATATGTAAGTCTACAGAAAAACTGGATGGTACAAGTGTAAAGTTCCTTACTTTAGCCCCAAATCTGCTGCAGTTCATGGCAAAAATTATATGCTGTGATTGTTGTTAAATCTCTCACTACTTTCTGTGGTCAATGCCTAAAGATGGAAGATGTGTAAATTTACAGCACTCTATAAATAAAGCTTAATAATAATAAGAAGAAACCAAGATGAGTTTGAGGACATCAACAGAGATGAGTCCTATATAGGATTTTCTACACTTCTGGCACAAATATGGCACCTTTTTGCTTCTTTCCAGCCTCAAAATACAGCTTGTTCATTCAGTTAAGTGGTATTATACTTCTGGTGTTCTAGCAAGTTGCCCTGCATTCCAGTGATAGGGAAAAGGCATCATAATCATCATCATATGTCAAGAATATGTCAACATTTCATATTCAGTTACATTCCTGCTAATGTAACAGCAGAAAAGAGGCAGAGCCCTGGTAGGAAGAGAAACCTCATTCCCAAACTCTTATCAGAGTTTGGGAGAATTCAGAGCATGATATGGAGTCGAGACTGCTATACTCATGTTGGTAGATGATCTTCGCTTGAGCATCGACAGGGGAAGTATGACCCTGTTAGTGCTCCTGGGTCTCAGGGGCTTCCGATACCATCAATAAATAATAATAATAATAACAACAACAACAACAACAACAATAATATATTTATTTATATCCCACCTCTTCTGTTTGAGGATCAAGGCTGGTAACAACAGAGTTTATAATACATTAATATAAAAACAGTAAAACGCACAAAACCCTGACCCAACCCTCCCTCCCAAGCTATAAAATTAACATAAAACATGATCAAAATATATAACCATGGTATCCTTCTGGAACGCCTGAGAGAGTTGTGTACTGGGGGCACTGTATTACAGATGGTGATGCTTGGGGACAGCTGCTCCTCTAAAAGAGAGTTTAAATTTAAATATCTACATGAAATTGCTGGGGGAGATCATTCGCAGGCATGGGGCAGGGTGTTATCAGTATGCTGGTACACCCAATTATATCTCTCCATTCTCCAGACCATAGCGTCAACTAAGGAAGGTGTCTCCCTTCTGAATGAATGTCTTGAAGCTGTAATGGGCTGGATGAGGAAAAACAGACTGAAACTGAATCCAGATAAGATGAAGGTGCTTCTAGTTTGGGATCCTAATTCGGGTTTGGAGGTTTGTCAACCTAAATGACTGTGTTTGTAGTTTGGGGGTACTCCTGGATCTGTCGTTCCAGATGTCAGCTCAGATAGATGTGACATCCAGGAGTGCTTGTTGTCAGCTTCGGTTGATACACCAACTATGTCCCTTCCTAGAACCTGAGGACTTAAAACCTATGGTGCACGCACTGGTAACCTCACAACTTGATTTCTGCAATGTGTCAACATTGGGCTACCCTTGTATCTAGTCCAGAAACTTCAATTAATACAAAATATGGCAGCCAGGGTGGTCACTGGAAGATCTAGAGGTGACCATATTACACCTATATTAATGTCTCTTCGCTGGCTACCTATTAATTTCTGGGCACAATGCAGGGTGTTGGTTATAACCTTTAAAGCCCTTTATGGCTTATGTTCAGCCTACCTACGGGATCGCCTTCTCCCATATAATCTGCCCCACACACTGATTTCTTCAAATAAAAATTTACTTCAGCCAGCTAAAACTAGGCTACCCAGAGCACCTTCTCTTCAGCTGCCCCTAAGTTATGGAATAGCCTGCCGGAAGAGATTTGAAATACTATTAGCCTTGATTGCTTTAAAAGGGCAATCAAGACATATTTCTTCTAGCATGCCTTTCCACATAAAGAGCCTTGCAGTCATTCATTTGAATATTGTTCTAATTGCCTCTCCCCTGTTTTAATAATTGCTTTAACAATTGACTAATAATTTAATTGTATTTTATTGTGGATAGGAGGGTTAGAGAGTGTTTGGGATATAAGGAAACTTGTGATTATTGTATTTTATGGATTTTTAGTGTAAGCCACTTCGATCGATTGGCGAAGCAGGATACAAATAAATTTTATTAGTATTATTACTATTATTATTGTTAATAAATATGTGTAACTCTACAGAAACCTGTTAACATCAGGGTGGAAATCATGCAGCCTTCTACATCACAGAAATATTGAATTAGAAGGGACTAGAAGAGCCATCTAGTCCAACGTCCTGCCGTTTGTGAATTAATTTGGTTGTTCTTGAGCTGTAAGTTCTACAGTCTTGTCCAGCATAGCCATTGGTAAAGAATGCTAAGAGCTGCAATAGCACAACATACCCCCTACCTACCAAAAGAACCCAAACCTTTTTAGTTCTGACTCAACAATGTGATTTATATATAGTCAAACTATATATTGCTCAGACATAATGCCAAATCATGGTTTAACATTGCATATACAATTCTCAGGCTTGTGTGCTTCCTTTTTTGGGGCAATTCCCTGTTTCTTTTTTTATATATATATAGTATTAGGTAAATGTTTGCCTTTTCAATTGAAGTGGCAAACTGTGGTATTTACTCCACTAAACAAGACTGGCAACCATTAGAAGCTGCTGGCTTCCTAATCATCTAAGAATACTCCAGCTTCAGGCATGGTAATATGCTCATAGAGTATCCATTTCTGACTGCAAAGTTTACAGCTTGTACAGGAATCTAGTACAAAAAAGTGTGTGGAATGATCTTAGCTCATCTTACTGCTTCAGTCTTACACAGCAGATTGTAACTTGGCCAATACAGCCCCTGGTATTATAAATGTATGAAATATGCATCTCTAACAAGGTAGAAGATGTAAATGGATTCAATTTTTATTCAAAGCCTCTTGAATTCATTACTTGAAATACCAGCCCGATGCACTTTTTGGAAGATTTGATCCTAAGTAACAGTGATGATCTCTGGTTAATAAGGTGAAAGTAGCATGTTCTCTTTGTATTTGTTATATAGCAGAAAGGCGGAAGCCAAGCATACTAAGACATGCATTCTAGAGTTTAAAAAAATGTGATTTCAGTAAACCTAGGGAAATACTGGCAGCGATACCATGGTCATGAATAGAGAAGAGAGTTCACGAGATGGGAGTTTCTTAAAAGTGAGATATTGAAGGCACAATTTCGAACAGTTCCAATGAGGAGAAAAAATGGGAGGTGTCCCAAGAAATCAGGAGGGATGTCTAAAGAAGTTTCAACTCAACTAATTCTCAAAAGGGACATGTACAAGAAATGGAAAAAGGGAGAAATCACCAAAGAAAAATTCAAACAAAAATAGCCAGCTCATGTAAGAAGAAAGTCAGAAAAGCTAAAGCACTGAACGAGCTCTGCTTGCTAGAGAGGTTAAGAACAATAAAAAAGGGCTTTTTTTGGTTTTGTTCATAGCAAATTTTTTTTTTGATCAGGAGGGCTTTAAACTGAGTTATGTAGGGGAGTGAGACAGTATTCTGGAAGACAAAAGGGCTGGAGAAAATGGTCAAACTGTCATAGAATAAACAAGGCAAACAGTGCAAGGACCCAACAGTGGGAGGCAAAAAACTTGCACAGGCAGCAAGTAGGAGGGACCCATGGTCTTATATACCTCTAAACTAATGCACAGAACATAGGAAATAAGCATGATGAACTTGAACTCCTAGCACAACAATGCAAATATGAAAAAAAGGCATCACTGAGACCTGGTGGGATGAGTCTCATAATTGGAATGTAGTAATACAGGGGTATAACTTTTTAAGAGAAATAGGTAAAGCAGGAAAGCAGGAGGAATAGCGTTATTTGATCATTTGTATATACAGCGCTGTGTACATTTACAGTGCTATAAAAATAAACTATAATAATAATAAATTATATGTCAGGGATATTAACACTAGTGAAGAGATACAGGACATCAGTACTGGAAGCCAGGTGGAGAGCATCTGGATAAAAATCAAAGGGGAGGGAAACAACAAGGATGTTATTGTGGGAGTCTACTACAGACCCCCAAGTCAGATGGAGGAACTGGATGATGCTTTCGTGGAACAGATGACCACACATCTGGAAAGAAGAGGTGTTGTAGTGATGAGATATTTGTTGGAATTCAAACCCAGCCAAATCCTCAAGGTCTAGAAAATACTTCACTTGCCTCATAGACAATTTCATTGTACAAAAGGTGGAAGAAGCAACAAGGGATCAGCTATTTTAGATCTGATCCTAACCAACAGGGATGTGCTGGTTAATGGGGTGCAAGTGGTGGGATCCTTAGGAGGGAGTAATCATGCTCTCCTGGAATTTCATATAGGATTTTAGGCTGCATCAATAGAAGTATAAAGTCTAGATCAAGGGAAGTAATGTCATTCTATTCTGCTTTGGTCAGGCCCCACCTGGAATACTGTGTAGGCCCCACAATTCAAAAAGGATGTGGAGAAACTGGAGCATGTCCAAAGGAGGGCGACTAAAATGGTGAAGCATCTGGAAACCATGCCCTATGAGGATAGACTTAGGGAGCTGGGAATGTTTAGCCTGGAGAAGAGAAGGTTAAGAGGTGATATGATAGCCCTGTTGAAATACTTAAAGGGATGCCATATTGATGAGGGAAAATGCTTGTTTTTTGCTGCTCCAGAGACTAGGACTCGGAACAATTGATGCAAGCTACAGGAAAAGAGATTCCACCTCAACATTTGGAGGAACTTCCTGACAGTCAGGGCTGTTCGACAGTGGAACACACTCCCTCAGAGTGTGGTGGAGTCTCTCTCTTTAGGTCTTTAAAGAGAGGGTGGATGGCCATCTGTCGGGTATGCTTTGATTGAGATTTCCTGCATGGCAGGGGGTTGGACTGGATGGCCCTAGTGATCTCTTCCAACTCTATGATTCTATGAAAAGGGGAAAAAAGGAAATGATAGGGCCGCTGCATAGAGAAGATGACAAAAAATGCTAACATGGAACAGAAAATAGGCAGAACTACATAACACTTTCTTTGTCTTGGTCTTCTCTGGAAAGATGAACAATGCTCAACCTGGGGAACATGGAACAGATGATACAGTAGGGGAACTGTAGCACAGAACAGGTAAAGAGGGAGTACTGGAATACCTGGCTACTCCAGAGCCAGATGAATTATATCAAGTGGTATTAAAAGAACTGGTAGAAATAATCTCAGAACCATTGTCAATAATTTTTGAATATTCCTGGAGAATGGGAGAGGTCCTAGCAGACTGGAGGAGGATTCAAGCTGCAGGATAAAAAATTCTACCTAAACATTAAGAAGAACTTCCTGATGGTAAGAGCTGTTTGACAGTGGAACAAGCTGTCTCAGAGAGTGGTGAATTCCCCTTCTTTGGATGTTAAAAACAAATGCTGGATGGACATTTGTTGGGAATGCTTTGGTCATGTATTCCTACATGGCAGCGCGTTAGATCATAGAATCATAGAATCATAGAATCATAGAGTTGGAAGAGACCACAGGGGCCATCCAGTCCAACCCCCTGCCATGCAGGAAATCACAATCAAAGCATCCCTGACAGATGGCCATCCAGCCTCTGCTTGAAGACCTCCAAGGAAGGAGACTCCACTACACTCCGAGGGAGTTTGTTCCACTGTCGAACAGCCCTTACTGTCAGGAAGTTCCTCCTAATATTGAGGTGGAATCTCTTTTCCTGCAGTTTGCATCCATTGCTTCGGGTCCTGTTCTCTGGAGCAGCAGAAAACAAGCTTGCTCCCTCCTCAATATGACATCCCTTCAAATATTTGAACAGGGCTATCATATTAGAGGGCCCTTGTGGTCTCTTTGAACTCTAGGGGTCTATGGTTCAAATCACACTGCAGAAGTAATCCAGTTTGAGACCACTTTAAAAGCCCTGGCTCAATGCTAGGGAATTCTGGGAACTATAGTTTTATTAGGCATTTAGCCTTCTTTGTCAGAGAACTCTGTTGCCACAACAAATTAAATTCTCAGGATTCCCTATCACTGAGCCAGGGCAGCTAAAGCAGTCTCAAATTGGATTATTTTTGCTGTGTGTTGGGACCTATAATTCAGAGGTAGTAAGTAGTAAATACAATCCCTTTACATTTCTTTTAGAAAGATGAGTTGTCACATTTCTAAATTCTGAGATGGTTAACTAATTTTTCAATAAGCACAAGTATGCAATAAGCACATACTAATAAAGCAGCAACAAAAGCTACAGAGGAAGGTATTAAAACTATTTCTGGATAATTTAAAACTTGGTAATTCTTATAGAATACTACTGAAAATTTCAAAATCCAACTGTCACACCTCAAGCATTTTTTAACTTGTCTCTTTTATGGAGAGTATAATGGTATTTAAATCATACCTCTCTTTTCTCCTTGTTTTCTTTGTCCTCAGCATCCCTCTGCCAAACGCTTTTCATATCAAAATCAAAAGGCCCCCTTTTAGGCTCATAGTTGGAGGCTTGATCAGCTTTAAACTCTTCATGAATCAGGTAGTCTGGGAGGGTTGAAACTCGAGGTCTGCAGGCAGAGGTTTTATCATTATTCTTTATGTATTTTTCATTAAAGAAATTATAGTTTTTCAAGCTAATCCAAAATTCCTTTTATTTCAACACTCCAACTCCCTCTCCAAATTAGCGATATCAATGAAGACACAGTATACTTACTTAGACTCATCAGGTCCTGCTGGTTTGCTATGATGGGAGTACCACTCAGGTGGACCATAGGACCCCAGGGACACTTTTCGCGGAGTAGATGTAAAATGTTTCAACAAATCTGAAGGCAAAGATTTAAAGAGAAAAGAGAGACGGTAAAGATATTTAAAGAAGTGTGCATTTAAAAACAATAATAAATAATTTTGTTTTCTGCACACTGGAGCAGTAATGCAACAAGAGAGCAGTAATACAAATGTTTTTATTCTAATTCTCTGCATGAGACTAAGATTCAGTTTATACATGACAGTGGAGACTTGTGAGTTGATAGCTTTTAATTTATTTTTATTTATTTTTTTGGTAAAAAGCAACCACTGATAGGAAAATTCAGATTGTGTTTGCACATGCATACATATGGAGCAACAAGAAACAGATTAATGAAGGCAGGAATGGGGCTGAGCTTTTCAGGGATTGTTCTTACTAGAATGCATTCTTCAAAGATCTTGCCTATTAGGGCAAGGCAGAGAAGCATGAAGATGTTCCCCTTTTTCTGCTGAGAAATTGGAAGTTACAGTGTTGAGAAGTTACAAACAGTATTTTACAGCTCCAGATAAATCATACTGGATGGCAGTATTATTTGAAAACTTGTTATACCAAAAAAAGCTCCTTAAAACCATGCCAGATGTCTTACCTATAAGCACAGAAAGCTCACTGTGTGATCATTAAAATATGGAGAAGCAAAGAATTTGGGGTTGGAAGATCTGTATCTTTCTTTGTATATTCTATTATCTCACCAGTTTATTATAGTATTTGTCACATTATCTCTATGTATTTTATATGAGCCTCCCAAAATAGCTACAATGTTCATATGAATTTAATCACCAGGTTGACCGCCTTGTTTTGCCAGCTTTACATATTCTGAGTCGGTGTCTTTGATCCACTTCTTTCGGCCCCCAAAGGTAATCTCACTGTGGGGTTCTCCAAAATCACCAAGACCTGGGATCTGGGATGTTGGTTGTTGTGGAACTTCAGAATTAACATGGTCTTCTGATCGTTTCAGTGGTACATGATAATACCAATCTGTATTGATAAGAAATTATAAATGTCATATGATTACTTGTTTGATTTCATAAATTACACACACATTAAAAGTTAATGTAATATATTGTGCATTACTGGACAACTGAAGAACTTTCATTATAAGATTTTTGTTTTTCTTCTAACACACACACACACACACACACACACACACACACCTTTGGTCTTAGGTGGCCAATCAGATTTTTCAAGGCTGCTTACAGAACAGTGAAAATTCATATATTAGAAACAATTATTTAAAAAATCAGATGCATAAATCATGGCTCCTATATTACCATGTGCAGTTAAATCAAAGGCCTGATGGAGGTGCCATCCTAGAGGGAATTTTTTCAGCAAAGCCTCTTCTTCTGTGTTTGATTACTAACATAAACATAAGAATGGAGCATAACTTTAGCCTTAGTACAAGATATGGGACCTGGTACTGCCTCTACTTGGTAAGTTTGTTGTTAGGTCCCCATAGTCCTAATTCCACGCTCAAACCACTATACCATACTGGCTCTCTTGGTATGTTTATCCATATATTTTCAGAACATGTTTCAAAGATTTGGACATATGCAGTTTGGCTTTCCTTGTCTAAAAGTTGGAGAAAATATCTATAAGGTATGCTGTCTGACAAAGTCAGATCTTCTTTCCTGGCATTCCTAAATTGTATTCCTATGTCTATGTTGTAGACTTCCAAAATGAAGTCTTATGGAGCCTATTTGAGTTAAATGGCACATCTCGTTGTGTGCTTTCAAGTTGTTTCCAATGTATGGCAACCCTAAGGCAAACCTATCACAAGGTTTTCTTGGAAAGATTTGTTCAGAGGAGATTTGCCATTGCCTTCCTCTGAGATTGAACAAAATGTGAATTGCCCAAGGTCCCCCAGTAGATTTCCATGGCCAAGTGCAGATTCAAACCCTGATTTCCAGAGTCACAGTTCAATGCTAAAACTACCAAATGATGCTGGCTCAAAAATGGCATTTACTTTCAAATTAGTATGTACAGGGATTGCAGCCAATAAGAAAAACAGTATACTTCAGGGTAAAAACCTACTGCATTTCTGCAAAACATATTATAAAAATGTATTTTGAAGCCTGCATGGCCCATTTTTGGAGCAATCAGTTTAACAATCTGATGTAGACACTTTTTATAAAAGTATTAAAAACACAATAAGTATCAGTAGGGGTAAATCTCACCCAAGGTTCAAGAAAGGCTGGGAGGGGAAATGTGGCAAGGATGAATGGGGCTCATGCATGTGGCAGTGCACGCCCCATTCATTCGAATGGGATGCGCCGCCCCTTGCACCCTGTGCACTCCCGCACGGCTCTACGCAGATTTGAGCGTATGCTCAAATCCGCATATGACGCGGGCGCACTGTAATAGAAAATGTAAAGAGATTCAGAACTCGAGGAGAACAGAAAAAATCTCAAACACTAAACATAAGGATAAAGGCACCTCTTCTCTCAGTACAGAACCTCAGAAAGTTACGTCTTCTGAATAATCTGGGGATGAGCTACAAACCCCATGGTGCTCTGGTCCTGATAATAACTAGCCCTCCTTGTCCAGTACAGGATCTCAGAATGCTGATTAACAATTGAGCAACTGTATATACGTAAAAAACACTGTGCTGTATCCTTGTGAATGTCACTGATGATCCAAGTCCGTGAAATAAGTATCTGCAGTGTCAGGCAGTGAAATTATTCTGCTGCTGCAGCAACAAAATCCAATCAAAAAGTCTGAGAAAAAATCATCAATGGTGCTTGCAGCAACATAGCATGCAAATATAACATGTGGTTTTTACTGGTAGCAGAGTCTTTCATTAATTATACCTTTTTGATAGTGAAAATTTTCATCAGGACGGCTACCTCTGGAGTACTCTGAGGCCGTTTCAACTCTCAAGTAGTCTTCATCAGCATGCTTGAATCATTCTATGCCGGATTAATATTGTAAGTTATGTATTCCATGACCTGAATAGACTAGAAAGCTGGGTCAAAGCTAACAAAATGAAATTCAACAGGGAGAAATGTAAGGTATTGCACTTACAGCGGAAAAATGAAATGCACAGATATAAGATGGGCGACACCTGGCTTAATGAGACTGGGTGTGAAAGGGATCTTGGAGTCCAAGTAGACCACAACTTGAACATGAGTCAACAGTGTGATGCAGCAACTAAAAATACCAATGCAATTTTAGGCTGCATCAGTAAAAGTATAGTGTCTAGATCAAGGGAAGTAATAGTGCCACTCTATTCTGCTTTGAAAAGAGATTCCGCTTCAACATTAGGAGGAACCTCCTGACAGTAAAAGGGCTGTTCGACAGTGGAACATACTTCTTCAGAGAGTGGTGGAGTCTTCTTCCTTGGAGGTCCTCAAACAGAGGCTGGATGGCCATCTGTCAGGTATGCTTTGATTGAGATTTCCTGCATGGCAGAATGGGGTTGGACTGGATGGCCCTTGTGGTCTCTTCCAATTCTATGATTCTATGATTCCCAGATCTTGTGAAAGATAACACTTGTTTTTCCTTTGTGTGTGTGTGTGTGTGTGTGTGTGTGTGTGTTAAATCATATATGCCTTCTTGTATTTAGAGTTTAAATTCATTTTCTTTATTTCACACACTCTATGTGTTAATGCAAGTAATCAATGGCGCGTTACAGAGCGCCAAAAAAGCAGTGCTCTGCCTGTGCCGTCATTAGCTGCATTGAGAAGTCCCAGTGGCCAAACCGCGAGGCTTCCCGGCGCAGCTAAAAAGAAGCGACAAAATGGCGCTTCTCTATGCATCGCGGCTATGACGCCGTGAGGTGCCAATGGTGCACTAGTGGCGTCATATGCGCCACACGATGTGCGGACGCAGCACGTCCGCTACGTAAATATGGCAGCCGCCATGTGGAACGGGCACCGTCATTTTGTACTGACTTGGTCCATACTAGGGTTAGGGGCGTCTGGAAGTGACCCCCCTTTCTAACCCTAGTACGGACTCAGTCCATACTTTATGATGAGTCTTGTCAGCCTATCCGTTACATCATAAATCTTCATCCCATGGAGAAAACAAATCTTACAAGACATCAGGCCCAGACACCACTGTTTCTTTTCCACTGAACAATCACTTGCTACCACCTTCTCCCTTTCAGAATTGACAGTAGCTCTTCCATCCACAGTGCTCTCCAAGGTCACCCAATGACTTCAGAGGTAATTGCCGATTAAGGGGAGTACTTGGAATTAGTTGTGGAGCTCCAGGCTTGAAGCATGTTTCTGGATAGCTCTTTTTCTGTGTGTCACATTCCTCCAAGTATCTTCTTCCTTAATTGTCACACATTATAGACCCCCCCCCCAATTTCTTAACCATCCAGAAAAGTTTGCTCCACTCTTTCCAAAATAGCCTCATCTTGACTGTGTGCCTTCTCCTCTAAAGGGGCAACCAATTTGCACTTTTGCTGCAGGTATGGCACAGCAGATCCTCTGGCAAGAAAACAATTTGGCACAGATGTTTCAGTCACTGCAACAATTCTGTCATCATCCATGTTAGTCATTCTATATTTGTAGAGGAACAGCTATCCAATATATCTCCTGGGCTCACTTTCATGTTTAACAACTTAAGTGGTTTGTCTCTTTCTTCCCCCAATAGTGAATAGAGAACATTTGTAAGTTCCTGTACCCAAAGCATATTCAATCCTTAACGTGCTGGCTATCACTTGCTCTCCTGAATAATAGAATCAGGGCCATCCAGTCCAACTCCCTGCCACGCAGGAAATCTCAATCAAAGCATCCTCGACAGATGGCCATCCAGCTTCTGTTTGAAGACCTCTAAGGAAGGAGACTCCACTACACTCCAAGGGAGTTTGTTCCACTGTCGAACAGTCCTCACTGTCAGGAAGTTCCTCCTAATGTTGAGGTGGAATCTCTTTTCCTGGAGCTTGCATCCATTGTTCCGTGTTCTAGTCTCTGGAGCAGCATAAAACAAGCTTGCTCCCTCCTCAACATGACATCCCTTCAAATATTTAAATAGGGCTATCATATCACCTCTTAACCTTCTTTTCTCCAGGCTAAACATCCCCAACTCCCTAAGTCGTTCCTCATAGGCCATGGTTTCCAGACCTTTCATCATTTTAGTCGCCCTCCTTTGGACACATTCCAGTTTCTCAATGTCCTTTTTGAATTGTGGTGCCCAGAACTGGACACAGTATTCCAGGTGGGGCTTGACCAAAGCAGAATAGAGTGGCACTATTACTTCCCTTGATCTAGATACTATACTTCTATTGATGCAGCCTAAAATCGCATTGGCCTTGGTAGCTGCCGCATCGCACTGTTGACTCATATTCAACTTATGGTCTACTTGAACTCCAAGATCCCTTTCACACGTAGTTTCATTCAGCCAGGTGTCCCCCATCCTATATCTGTGCATTTCATTTTTTCGCCCTAAGTGCAGTACCTTACATTTCTCTGTGTTGAATTTCATTTTGTTAGCTTTGGCCCAGTTTTCTAGTCTGTTCAGGTCATTTTGAATCTTGATCCTGTCCTCTGGGGTATTAGCAACTCCTCCTAATTTGGTGTCATCTGCAAATTTGATAAGTATGCCCCCAATTTTGTCCTCCAAGTCATTAATAAAGATGTTGAATAGCACTGGGCCCAGGACAGAGCATTGTGGGACTCCACTGGTCACTTCTCTCCAGGATGAAAAAGAGTCATTGTTGAACACCCTTTGGGTTTGGCCGGTCAACCAGTTACAAATCCATGTAACAGTTACTTTGTCTAGCCCACATTTTACAAGCTTGTTTGCAAGAATATCATGGGGAACTTTGTCAAAGGCCTTACTGAAATCAAGATATACTATACCCACAGCATTCCCTTCATCTACCAAGCTGGTAATTTTATCAAAGAAAGAGATAAGGTTTGTCTGGCATGACTTCTTTCTCTGAAATCCATGTTGACTTTTTGTGATTATGGCATTGCTTTCTAGATGTTCACAGACTCTCTTTTTAATCTGCTCTAGAATCTTTCCTGGTATAGATGTCAGACTAACTGGATGATAATTGTTTGGATCCTCTTTTCCCCCCTTTTTGAAGATGGGGGCAACGTTTGCCCTCCTCCAGTCTGCTGGGACTTCTCCTGTTCTCCAGGAGTTTTCAAAGATCATTGCCAATAGCTCTGATATTACATTTGCCAGCTCTTTTAATACCCTTGGGTGTAGTTCATCTTGTCCTGGAGACTTATATTCATTTAGGTTAAGCAAGTATTCCTGTACTATCTCTTTACTTATTCTGTGCTGAATTTCCTCTTTTCTGTCCTCTGCACCATTATCCTCAGGTTGAGCACCCTTTGCCTTTTCTGAGAACACAGAGGAAAGAAGGCATTGAGTAATTCTACCTTTTCTCTGTCTCCTGTTAGCATTTTGCCATCTTGCATGCAGTGGCCCTACCATTTCCTTCATCTTCCTTTTGCTGCGGACATATCCAAAAAAGCCTTTTTTGTTGTTCTTAACCTCTCTAGCAAGCCTGAGTTAATTCTGTGCCTTGGCTTTTCTGACTTTACCCCTACACAGGCTCGCTATTTGTTTGAATTCCTCTTTGGTGATTTCCCCATTTTTCCATTTCTTATACATGTTCTGTTTAAAACTTAGCTCAGTTGGAAGTTCTTTAGTCATCCATCTTGGTTTCTTGAGACATCTCCCATTTTTCTTCCTCACTGGAAATGGGGAAGGATGACCCCATTTGACACACATTCTAACCTTTGCAATGGGCAAGCCTATTCCAGGCCATAATTTGTCCAAGACACCTAGAATCGGAAGGACTTGACTCATAACATCAACTAGTTGAAACAGTGTTCATTTTAGCCTAAGGGGCCTTCACTCTCCAGCCTAGAGAGAGGTGTGATAATGAGCAGCACACATAGGCTTCTTTCCAGGTAACAAAGGGTTAATGATTTAATGTAACTTAAACTCATTGGCCTGTTACAAACTGCCAAAATAAAGCTGCTTCGGGTCTCTTTGGAGATATGCTGTTTAAATGATGCATGCATTCTAAGAATCCGGAAGCTGCACCAAAGCCACACTCCAATGCTTAGGAATGGAGTGTGGCTTTGGCGCGACCTCTGGACTCTTAGGACCCATGCGTCATTTAAATAGCATACCTCCAAAGAGACCCGCAGCAACTTTATTTTGGCAGTCTGTAACAGGCCAATGAGTTTAAGTTACATTTTAATGGTGCTCTTTGGCACAGAGGTGATGACAGAGCAACTGCCCAGTCAGATGGTCAGCTAAGTAGAAGCATCAAGCAGTTGACTCAAACATGTGGCCTAAGGCCATCCTCTCCAAAACCATCCAGCCCAGAATCACTACAAATCGCTAGGAACTGTTTAGCCAGTGTGTGTCAGGGCTTTTGGTTATTTGGTGTTCTTGGCTGAAATGATCTAATCTGTTCTGTATAGAGACGGCTCACTCAAAGTCAAAAATTGAGTTCTACATGAAAGATGGCAGAACAATGTTCAAAATTCAAGTGGAATGTTGAATCAACTTTCAGCTGAAAAGAAATGCCTGGATACAGAACCACCTTGTTGCAATAGAATCTCAGGTAAGAAGGATCAATATAGACTGCACAAAGCTCCCCAGCTCTCGCTGAGGTGATTGCTACCAAAAAGGCAGTCTTCCAACTACAGGTAAGTAGCCTCATGTTGCAAGAGGCCATAGTTTCTGGGACAGAACCAACACCAAATTCCAGGCTGGTGTGGGTCCCATCACTGGTGGATGGAGATTTGTATAACCCTTCAAGAACTTCTTCAATAGAAGATCCTGAAAGCAAAGCAGCCAGTCTTGAAGCTGCAGCTGTGAAGATACTGCAGCCAGATAGCGCTTTAACGAAGACAAGGATAAACTGGAATCCAAGAGGGACAGAAGGAAGTCCAAGGTATGCTGGGTTTGAACCTGAGTCAGTGTAACGGTGTAACATGTGTTATCAAGTTTGGTTTTATATAAATTTTGGGTGCCATGCGATCTGAATCTATGACCCCTGACTGACCCCATCGCTAGCCGCCATTACCCTAAAAGCAAGCTGACCACGTAGCCAGCAACTCCTTGCTAGGCATGGTCAAGGAAAAAGGTAGAATTTAAACCTTTCAGCAAGCAGTTTTGGGAGTTGCCCTACTAGTTTCGCAGGCTGCCCAAAGCAGGAAGACAATAGCAGAGCTTCCTCCTTTTGAGAGCCAGGGATTAAATTAATGGCTCAGCCTTCGAGATATTTGTTCCCTCCTGAAAAGTGCCAGACCTCTTCTTTGTGTATCCATTGTGTAAGTTTTGGCTTAGACAAAGATAAAATCATCAAGCCTTTATTCACCAGGCTGCCAAAGCCTGAGGTTATGTTTAGGGGTATAAAAGGACCCCTCTTCCAACCCTCCAGTGGGCTTGTAGATTCGGTTCCAAGCCTGAGTTCCTTGCTTGTAGAGCATCTTGCTCCAAGCTTGCATTCCCTGAGCATTTTGCTCTGCTGAAATCACTTGAGCGAAGCCAAGCTCACCGTCACCAGGCCTCTTGTTAGCTTTGCCCACCGGAACTCAGCTCCTAGCCACCACGGCTGCCGCTTTCTTTCCCCATTCTCGTGGCTGTGTCCCACCATTCACCATCCCTCACATCCGTCACTTTGGAGAAGACTCCTAAGGTAAATATCCCAATGGTGCCTCTATCCTTTCTCCTTTACTCCTGAACTCACCCCTCCCTTGCTTTAGCATTGAATGTGTGTGTGCATGTGTGATCCCCTTTGTTGTGTGGCTTTAATAAATGTTTTATATTTGTATTGCAACTCATTGGCATTTTGAGTCTCTTTCTCTCTGGGGGTGGACTAGATGACCTCTGGTATACATAGGAACCCGACCCCGCTGTGTGCGTTGTTAGGACACACCTCTCGTAATATTTGAACTAATTAAATTCCCCTGATTCAATCCTTCCTAACACATGGACAAAATCTTTGGACGGCGAAAATCGGGGTTTAAAAAGCGATTATCCTGTGCAAAACATGATATTGCAATTAAGATTTTCACACACATTGCTATTAAACAGGCAGTAAGCAACAACAAATCATTTTTGGGATTTCCCTGTGAATGATTTGTTGCAGTTTATTGCCTGTTTAATAGCAATGTTGTGTGAAAATCCTAATTGCGATATTGTCTTTTGCTTGGAATAGTCACTGTTTAAACCCCTGATTTTGCCTGATTTCCCCCATGTGATAAGGTCTTATGTAAACTTGATCCAATTATAATTGTAAGATTACTAAGTTGATGGCCTATTGGTCATCCTGATGATCTGTCGAATCAGGTCAGGTAGCTGTTACAGATGAATCCTCCAAGCCACCAGATCTAGGTGATAAATCTGACCATTACAGATGGTCAGCAGATTGGGTCAGAGGTAATCGAATGATCCTCAGACTAGATGGAGGAGTGGTTCAAACCAATTCAATGGAGAAGAGAGCAGTCCAAGAGGAGCCAAGTCAAAACTAAAGTCAGATAAATGGTGCAGAGAGGTTCCTAGATGCTGCTAAATTGGTGGATGAAAAGGAACTGAGGTAAATGAGCAGGAACAGTGAGGGATAAGTTGGAAGTGGATGGACCTACCAGCAAAAATCTTGCCTAGCTATTTGAGAAGGTTCCAGAGGTGCAGGAACATCCCAAATGTGTGATTCACAGAGATCATGAAGAAGAAATAACAGCATATTTATGGTGGACATCTACTACGAGACCCTCCCCCCCAGCCAGTTCGAAGATTTGAATTATGCCTTCCTAAAACAAATGACTGAATAGTAAAAGAAAGAGACTTAAACTATCCTGATAACTTTTGGAACCACACTTTGCCAAGAATGTAAGGTCCAGCAAATTGCTCAGTAACCTCCCAGACAATTTCATTTGTAAAAGGCGGATAAAGAAAGAAGGGGAACAGATATTTTGTATTTTATCATAACCAACGGGGTGAACTGGTCAATGAAGTGGCTGGATGGTCATCTGTTAGGGATGCTTTGATTTAGATTTCCTGCATGGCAGGGGGTTGAATTGGATGACCCTTGCAGTCTCTTCCAACTCTATAATTCTAAGTGAAAACAGTGGGATCTTTGGGTGTGAGGGACCATGTTCTCTTAGGATTTGTTATGCAAAAGGAAAGAGACGTTTCTCATTAGACACTTACACAAGATTTCAAGAAAGTTGAATTAGGGAAATATTGAGTGAGATCTGATGGGCTGAAAAGCTCCAAGAGCAAATTTCTTTATTGAATGGAACTAACATATTATATTATGTTATTATTGCCTGA
>NC_056527.1:70851749-70860003 GCF_019175285.1 Sceloporus undulatus | reverse complement strand
AGACAAAGAGCCCTCCTCCTGACCACCATCTTGAGGGGGAGAGAGGCAGGCCAGCGACAACAGGCCTCGCCTGAAGACAAAGAGCCCTCCTCCTGACCACCATCTTGAGGGGGAGAGAGGCAGGCCAGCGACAACAGGCCTCGCCTACTAAGAAGAAAAGCCCTCCTTCCGACCACCATCTTGAGAGGGAGAGAGGATTTTTTGTTTAATTATATGAGATCGCTGATGTCACTGTTGATGTATTGTATTACTTTGTGACATGTAGCTTGTATGTTGTGAACCGCTTTGATCTGGAGGAAAAGCGGTATACAAATAAAAAATATTATTATTATTATTATTATTATTATTATTATTATTAATATTTTAAAAAAATCATACATACACTTGTATAAACAAACATAGAAAACTAGTTATTCAAGTGAGGTTCAGAGCCCCTAGAACCCAAGGTGTGTCAGTATTTTGCTTGCTAAATGCAAGATGAGATTTGAAAGACTCACAGAAATGCAAGCTCTACTGATTTCCACCCCATCCCCTCACCACTTCATTTGGCCTCTCTTGCCAGCATTTCAAAAAAAGTTTCTGTGTTCTCTTTCTTATTTCCAGTCTCCACCTGTCTTTCTTCTTATCTTGTGTTCCCACTTCTCTCCTCTCACTTTCTCTGGATTTCTCCTCTACCCCAGTACTTTATCCACCTCAGTCCCAGTCTCTCTGTGTGACTTCCTCTCCTCTGGTGCTTTTCTGCTTACTTTCATTTGTATAATAATAATAATAATAATAATAATAATAATAATAATAATAATAATAATTTATATATCCCGTCTCCCTATGGAACGAAGCGGGATTACAATACAAAATAAAAATAAAAATACAAAACCAGCAATATAACACAATCCCCCAAACCCTCCACCATATATAAATTAAAAACCAATTACTGTTAAATAATAATAATAATAATAATAATAATAATAATAATAAAAATCCTAAAAGCAATTTAAAAACATGCAGGATGAGAATAGGGCAACTAGGGGAAGATGGGGTTATCCTTTATGGGAGGCCAGTCCGGAAGAGATCCGTCTTGCCAGAATTCTTAAAGGCATCTAGGGTGGTAAGGTGACGGATCTCATCTGACAGGTCATTTCACACTTTCGGACCGGCAGAAGAAAATGTCCTCTGGGAAACCGTAGCCAGCCTGGTCTTATGTGGCTGCAATAAGTTCTTCCCAGAGGATCTGAGTGTGCAGGGTGGATTATATGGTGAGAAGCGTTCCTGCAAGTAAGCTGGGTCCAAGCCATGTAGGGCTTTAACTACTGTGTCTGGAAGCTAATTGGCAGCCAGAGAAGAGATTTTAAAATAGGTGTTATGTGATCGATCTGGATTTACCAGCGACCAGTCTGGCTGCCATATTTTCACCAGTTGAAGCTTCTGAACTTGGCACAAGGGTAGCCCCATGTAGAGCACATTGCAGAAATCAAGATGAGAGGTTACCAGTGCGTGTACTACCGTTTCTAGGTTCCCCCAGCTCCAGGTAGTGTCGCAGCTGGTGTATCAGCTGAAGTTGATAGAAGTGCTCCTGGCCGTCGTATCTATTTGTCATGATAACTGAAGAGACGAGTCCAGGAGCACTCCCAAGCTGCGACTACAGTCCTTTAGGGGAAGTGTGACCCCCATCCAGGACCAGTTGGCATATGCCAACCAGTCTTATAGCGAATACCTCTGTCTTACCAGGATTTAATTTAAGTCTATTTTTCCTCATCCAGTCCATTACTGCCCTAAGACGTTCATTCAGAGAAGAGATGCCTTCCTTACTCACTGCAGCAGTCTCAGACACAAAGAAACATATTTGGATGTCATCAGCATACTGATAACACCCCAGACACAATATCCTCTTTCCTAATAGTGGCAGACCTATCAGCTCAGCTGCCACTGTAAGTAAAATCGAGCCTGTTACAGACTGAGTGCAGAAGGAAAGAACAAGCTAAGACAGAAAAAGCAACAAGACAGGAAGGAAGAGCAACAAAAAAGAGCAGAGAGAGGCAGAGAGAGAGAGAGAGAGAGAGAGAGAGAGAGAGATGAGATCCACAGAAGGCAAGCAGAATTGCTTGTGTATGTGTGTGAGTTCGTGTGTGTGAGTGAGCCAGTTTTTTCCTCCACCTCAAACTGGAAGCCTGGCTCATTCACACTTTCTGGATAGGAAGCTCCTGTACTCTGTGGCTGGTGGATTATCAAGTGCACCAAAGAACAAAGAACCATAGAGTGCCTGCTCTTTTAAAATTAAATTAAATTCAGCAATTAATTCAGAAGTGACCAGTGAAGTTGAAACGAAAATTAAGTAGCTATTTTCAGTAAGGAAAGGTGTTTATCTGTAGTAGTGTTTTATTTGCAATGAATTAAATTAAATTTAAAAAATAATATATTTGTAATTAATTTTATTTAAAAAAAAACACCAAAAAAGTGCAGCCCTCCAAAACCCAGAATGTGGCCCCTGCCTCCCAAGCAGTTGTGAACTCCTGTTCTAAGGAAATGGCTCTGCAGAACTGTAAAGCACAGTGTTGT
This sequence comes from Sceloporus undulatus, assembly GCF_019175285.1. Classification (NCBI taxonomy): domain Eukaryota; kingdom Metazoa; phylum Chordata; class Lepidosauria; order Squamata; family Phrynosomatidae; genus Sceloporus; species Sceloporus undulatus. The sequence goes on along the minus strand of NC_056527.1, from coordinate 70,857,450 downwards.
AATATAGTTTTAAAAAGAAACAGCATGGAGATTTTCAACAGAAAATAAGAAAAGATAAGTGGCTGAAAACCACTTTGTTATGCTTTGTTCCACACTGCACAGCTCATTATACTGCTAATCTGTTTCATATTAAGCTTTTCTGAGTTTTGATGGTCTGTACCTCAAAATAACACATAAGGATGAGAACAAGGAGTGTACTTGCCGCATGAAGCATATCGGTTTGGGGGTCCACGGGTTTCTTTATTTGTGTTCCTCATACCTGTACAATGGAGAGGAAGTCTCTTTTGAAAAAAATAAATACTTCACCAAACCATACATAATAATTACTAAAGCACACACACACAATCTCAGTTTTAAGCAGTATGGTGCACATTATTTCCAACTTTAGAGTATGACCAGATTACATCTTTTATCTTGGGGTCTACTGGTGCCTTTTAAGTATGCAAAGTAAGAGTGTAATATGTCATATGTAAAGTAATATGCGTACTGATAATCCCTTGTTTATTTATTTAATATTCCACTTTTCTTACCAGCAGACATCATTGCTATGTCTGGGTAGGCACTCTTAATTAATAAATGTCTTTTTAGATCCTATGTCCAACATTCTTCCTAAGCTCCCAGAAACCAATATATCCCAGTGGGCTCACAAAAACTAGGCAGCTGGTCCCTGCTGGATCACAATCTAGTTTCCCCCATCCTTGCTGCATTTTATTTGAATGCCACAGTAATCTCTTCCACCCCCCATAAAGACAGGCCATATGAAGAATCAGGAAACAAAGACTAGAGAAATTGGCATTTGATAGGCATAGAGCAGGATACTATACTACTACTACTAATACAACTTCCCAAGCAATTCTTTGCCTGCTAATGCTTTGCCTGTTAAAACGCAGAAGTGTGGTCATGGTCAGGAGGAGGAAGGAAGGGTTTACGATTCCAGAGTTGAAGCTCCCTCACCTTCCAATTAACACCTCTTTTTGTCATTGCCTCCCACCAAGAAATGCTCTTTTCTTAATGAGTGCAGGCAATTTGATATTCTAAAATGGGCCAGTATGCCATCAGTAGGATCAGAGCCCTACTTCAACCAGGAAGCTCTCTGGCTGGGCATTAAGAAATCTGATCCCTCCTAAGGGGTGTGCCAAAGATAAAACGGGGTTCCTTCTGAAGGCAGTCACCCTGAGCTCCGTTAAAGACTGCGCAGTGTGTATGCAGCCGGCCGGTTTCATTTGTAGCAAAGGGGGAAGGAGGAAGCCGGAGTGTTTTCCTCTGATGTTTCCGTTTGCTAACTGTCCCTCTCTGCCCCATCTCCCTTTGCTTCCTTCTGGTCGACAGGACAAACTTGGGAGAAGTGCTGTTGGTTTGACGCTTAATCCCTGCCTAGGACCAGAGGTATTGCAAATGCCTAACTCTGAAAAGAAGTCCTACCTGGACATCTCTCTTTTCACACTCGAGAAGGCTGCCTCGGAGCCCCAGACACAGAGATATGCACCGCCGCGGCTCTCTCCCAGGATCCCCGCCGCGGATGCCTCTGCGCCCGCTGCTGACTCCCCGGCAGTTCAAGGAGAGGAGAGCGGCGCGGAGGGAGACGAGGCCCTCAGCTGAGAGGAGGGTAAACAACCGCCATCGCCATAGCAACAGGGACCGTTGGGCCGCTGGAGACGGCTCGCGCTGCCCCTGGCCGCTGCGTGGCGTCGAAGCCGAAGAGGGGCGGCCATAGCGGAGGGGAGGAGCCGCTCGCTGGCCCCCTCAGACCCTGCGGAAGCCCCCGCCGAGGGGCGGCCAAACGCCTCCCCACTGCCGCGCCCGCTTTCCTGCGGAGGCGGGGCTTGGAGCTCATCCGGTTCAGGTAGGAAAGGGATAAAATGCCCGACCCGCTCTTTCTTCCTGAGGCCGAGAGGCTGGGCTCTTCTTCCCTCGTCTGCGCCACGATCGTCACGCTTTAAAAGTTTAAACATCCGTTTCAGTTGCGAAGGGATGAATTGGCTTCCAGCTTGAACCCAGGACCCCGGGTTCAAATGTCAGAGCGTCCTCTGGCCAGTTTCTCAGCTTCATTGCATTGGGTTCTTTTGAAGGTAAATCAGGATATCCCCATTTTACAGCCCAGAAAAAGGATACAAGGAGCCGGGGAACAAGGTCCGGTAGACGGAAGACGTGCATGATGTCTACAAGGCCATCTCCCCTTCTGCAATCGCCAGCGCTGGAAGAGAACTTTGGAACAACAAGCAGTTTTGCTTGTTTCACTGACATTGATTTCAGTACATTTTGGGCACTTGATTACGCGACTGAGACCATTTCATATTTCTTTGCAATAACTGAATGTAAATATAATGAATTTTAAATAGTTGTAACGGGATTAAGAAAGACAAACCCTACTTAGCATTCTCTGTAACAGCCTGAGTTCTGGAGAAAGGAAACAGATGGCTTTCATTTTTCCTGCCTTGTGAAGTAGGTCCTATGGATAATCCCTTTGTTACTTCATTTCTCCTCCCAGCCTTTGAACATTGTTTTGCTTCACTCTGATTTGCATACCACAAAATAATATAGAGATGATAATGAACAAAACTGGAACTAACAGGAGTCTAAAAAGCATTTTTGATTAGTTATTCCTTTACATTGATGACATTCAGTGCGTCATACATCAGGGCCAATTGCCATACTTAATTATTTTTGTTGCATGGTGCTCTGTGCTTTTTTCAGGACTGAAAGTCATTTTATAATAAACAAGTCTACAATTAGATCATGTTGCTCCACTGCTACAACCACTCACTCCACTGACTACTAGTCTCTTTCCAGGAACAATGATGGCTATGACTTATAAAGCCCTATGGCTTAGGTCCAGGCCACCAAACAGACCATATCTCCTCCTGTATGCCTGCCTGGACCACAGGACAGGCTCTTTCAGTGGTTCCCAAACTGTGCTCTTTAAGGAATTTTGGACTTCATCTCCCCAAATTCCAGACTACAGTATTGGCCAACATAGCTGAGGCTTCTGGGAGCTGAAGTCCAAAATCTCTTAAAGGGTGCAATTTGGGAACCACTCACCACCTTTACAGTTAGAGTTGGTGGGTAAATGTCTGCCCCTAGACTTGCATGGAACACGCAACTGCCTCCCTTGGTAGGCTACAATGACCTACTCTTTGTTATCCGTCCATTTGTGGAAGAAGAGTTTTAAAAAAAACTTTTGAAAGGCTTTAATAATAATAATAATAATAAATTTTATTTATATCCCACCTCTCCAGAGGGATTGAGGCAGGTTACAACAATAAGAAGTACATAAATGAAATACATAGATATAAAATAACATAATCCCCTTATCCCTCCCTTAAAACTAAACAAATGCTGCTCTCTTTTTGTCCTTGCTTTTGTCTTTTTTAACGTTTGTTTTTAATTGTTTTAATGTTGTCTTTTTGTATGCTTAAACTGTACAGTATTATTATCACTTTTGATTGGCAAGGCACATTGAGTCTCAATCCTGAGGAAAAGATGATGATGATGATGATGATGATGATGATATGCATTCCTGTTGTAGTAGTGCTGTATTTTCTCTCAAAACAGTCTCTTTCAAAAATACATCCAGATAATCTATAACAGGCCATACTTTCTTATATCCTAGGATTGTCAACATTGAGATATTCTACTTGCCAATTAGATACAGCTGTTTTCAATAATTTCCAATGAAAATGATATTTTAGAATGCTCACAAATGAAGATATTATTTATTATCCTAAAATATTTTTAGGACAGTATTTTTATTAACCTTTCATTAAAAACACAAGTCCCCCCTCCCTATGTATACAAGACTTCCAGCATTCCTGTACCTAGGGCATCTGTTTCAGTTTATATACTTCTCAACCTCCATCCTTCCATATATTTACAAGTGTAAACAGCTTCAATGTTACTCATACTTTGAAAGCTGCATGTATGTTTTTAGTCTTCTTTCTTTTTAAGAAATTGAATCCTTAAAAAGAATTGATTGAATCTCCATCCTTCACAAAACTATCATGATTTTTTTAAACAATAGTGGATAATTTATCCATTTCTGCCAGTTTTTTCCTGCAATTTCTAATGTTTTTAATGTCCATTTTTCTTTGGATGGAATCTCTCAGCTCTTCCTTAACCTTGTATCAAGTAATCAAACAGCCATATCATATACAGTGAGCCCGTGCTATATGCAGGCTCGTTATAGGTGGTTTCCAGCTTATGTGAAAGCCGCTGGGAGAATGGCGCATGGCGAGCATGAGCCCCATTATATCTAATGGGGCTCAAGCATACGTGCTTTTTGCCTTACATGGGTGTGTTTCCCCGGAATGGATCCCCCGCGTAAGGCAAGGGCAGACTGTAGTTTAACATGTTATAGTGAAGACTTCTTGTTTGATCATTAGACATTCCTAATAGAAACACTCTGGATTCAAATTTATATTCATTTTAAGTATATTATACTCGTGTGTGTATTATATTAAATATAATATAAAATAATAATAAATAATAAATAAAATATTTATTTATATCCCGCCTCTAAAGAGACCCGAAGCAGCTTTATTTTGGCAGTCTGTAACAGGCCATTTTGCTATCTTCTTGTCACAGAGGCTGTATCTTTTCCTTGTCCTTCTTTTTGCTACAGACATAACCCCCAAACCACTTTTTATTGCATTTAACCTCTCTAGCAAGCCTTTGCTTATTCTGCACTTTAGCTTTTCTGACTTTCTTCCTACATGAGCTGGCTATTTGTTTGAATTCCTTGTTGATTTTCCCACTTTTCCATTTCTTGTACATGTCCCTTTTAAATCTTAGCTCAGTTGAAAGTTCTTTAGACATCCATCCTGGTTTCTTTAGGCACCTCCCATTTTTCCTCTTTGCTAGAACTGTTTGAAATTGTGCCTTTAATATTTCCCTTCTTCTTAGTATTCCTGGCCATGAGTTCACCCCTAACTCTAGGTTTACTGAAACCAGCTTTCTTAAAGTCTAGAATGAATGTCTGACTACACTAGGCTCCCCCTTTCTCTGTACAGTGCGCCCGCATCATACATGGGTGCGCTATACGCGGCTTTAACCATATGTAATAAGCTGCGAGTCAGGCACAAGGTGTGGTGCGTCCCATTAGAATGAATGGGGCACGCGTGCACCGCCGCATGCATGAGCCCCATTCATTCGAATGGGGCTTGGGCATGTGAGGAATTTGGCTGACCCGGGGGGGGGGGGGGTCTGGAACGGATTCCCTGAGTAAGCCAAGGGTGCGCTGTATAACAAACTCCAGGAGAACATAGGCCCTTATCACACAGAGGTTTTTGCAGCTCAGATTCAGGGTGACTGTGGGTTCAACGATGCGAATTCACGTTATAACGTGTTTTATCACACCTGATTGCCCTTCCGTTGCCCTTCTGAATCGAGGGGGAATCGAATCCGAGGCAAGGCATGTGATGCGGATTCACGCAAAGCGGAGTGAGTGCAAATTGTATTACCACACCAGTGCATACCATACGGATTCAGCTATTCAAATTGGGACCATTGCGCATGCTCAGTGAGGGTCTGAACACATCGTGAACCTTTGCATTTCCAGGCCACTTCCTGGTTCACTTTCACGTTGTGAGACTCTGGAAATACTCTGACCAAAGATCCACAACAAACTTCAGATGATACAGAAAATTTATTGACAGAACTGGAAACAAAGTATTCTTGCCACGTCTTTGCCAAAACTGAGGGTCCC